>NC_132884.1:9324794-9529794 GCF_030463535.1 Salminus brasiliensis
CTCCACGAAGAACTGAGATATAGTCAGCGTTAGTCGGTGCTAACAGCATAAATACATGGACCCAACCTGCCTTGTTTCCAGGCTGGTGGAGGTGTTGTAATGGCGTGGGGAATGTTTTCTTGGCACACTTTGGGCTATGCATTGCTTGAATGTCACAGCCTACTTGAGCATTGTTGCTGACCATGTGCATTCCATCATGATTCACCATGTCACAAAGCAAAAGTCATCTGAGACTGGTTTCATGAACATGACAATGGGTTCAGTGTTCTTCAGTGGCATTCAGTCCAGTAGAACACCTTTGGGAAGTGGTAGAATGGGAACTTCAGAGCATGAAAGTGCTCCTGAAAAAGTCTCAAGGAATTGTTTGATGCGATCCTACCCAGTGTTAGTATATTAGTGTTCCTAATAAAGCGCTCGCTGAGTGTATTATCATTATTGTGATAAATTACATCACAATGCACCTTTCTGAGCCCGGGAACATCATTAGTACTTAAAGAACACTGACCGACTACATGTTTCATTACAGAGAGAATATAACGAGGGATGTTTAATTGGATTTAGTGCTGTGCTCAGTGTGTGTGTGTGTGTGTGTTTAATGTGGAACTGGTTTTCTTTTCTGTTCAAACTTCCCAAACCCCAGAAAATACTGTGGTACATATTGTGTATCATGAATATGCCTTCAATCTTAATCTTAGTAGCTAAAATTGTATCATTTTGATGCAAATAAATAACTCAGATAAATAACTCAGTTAGCCAGCCTAAAAAACAGCCTCCTCACAATGGGGTTAGCTTTTACACAGTGCTAACACTAAACCTTCACCGAGAAATCACTTATCAGCTTACCACACTTTTTAGGGACTGTTACCACTAGCTTTTTCATCAGTTCCAATTGCTAACCGCACCTTGCTTGCACTAATCAATAATATATATAAAAATAATTACAGTAGCCATATCCGAAATCGTAACC
This sequence comes from Salminus brasiliensis, assembly GCF_030463535.1. NCBI lineage: Eukaryota > Metazoa > Chordata > Actinopteri > Characiformes > Bryconidae > Salminus > Salminus brasiliensis. The sequence continues at coordinate 9,325,762 of NC_132884.1, forward strand.
TATGCATTATATAATGCACTACTTTGGTGTTCCGCCTTTTTGCAGCGATGTTCGAAAATGTAGTGTGAAATTTTCAGTGCACAGCAGTGAGCTCACACTGTCCGAAATCGTTCACTACCTTGTTGAATTCTGTTCTCTATGATAGTGCTCTATGTAGTGATCTAGATTTTCACATGTAGGGGACAGAGAATAGGGCACAGCTTCGGACACAGTTAGTGTGTTTGTTACACTGTTAAAACTGTGCTAAGCTATGCAGCTGTAGGTCGTCACAATGACTGCGAACCAGCCAATGACAGCAGTGTTTCTTTTTTTTTCATGTGCCGCCTTTAAAAGTAAAATCAGCATTTCAATCCGAGGCAAAAAAACACTTTTTGTAAATACTGTAAAAAGGCAGTAAAGCCACAAATAAATTTACATAAAAAACACTAAAATAATTACAATAAATGCATTCTTTAACAAAAGGCCAACAGTGTTAGGTTATGCTCCACTGTAAATGTGTAAAATGTGTAATTAAATAAAGTAACAACAGTTATTAACCCCTTGAACTCTAGGAACTTGCATCTGGTGCCATACTTCAATTTCTCACTGTCATAACTGCATATCTCACATATGTTTCATAGTACGTACTGGATTTCATACTGTGGCCAAGAAATTGCAAATATTGACTTCTGCTATGTAGGTTTATAATGCTTGTATCTGCGTTAATCTGAATCTACATTGAATGACAGGTGGTCTCAAACTTTCGAACAGTAGTGCATGAGCACATGTGTGCTGTGTTAATTAGGGTAAGGCACTCCTCTCACAGCTCTGTCAACATTACCTCATCGTTGCCCCCCCCCCTCACCCCCTTCTTACGCTCCTGTGGGAACCGTGCCCCTCTCTCTCTAGGGAATAAAAGAGGGGGCCACACCCGGGCCCTGCCCCAAACCCCACCACTATACAATCTCCAACAAAAGGGTCGGGGGGTCCTAATTCCCAGGCAACGATATAAATTGTGCCACTGGTGAGGGGCTGTGGAGGAAGGGGATGGCTGTCGCTCCTCCTCTAGAAAAGAGAGAGAGACACACACACAGACAGAAGAGTGATAGACAGAGAGAGAGAGAGAGAGAGAGAGAGAGAGAGAGAAAGAAAGAGAGAGAGAGAGAAAATCGAAAGGGAGAAAAATGGTAGAGAAGTCATGAAAGGGCTCCACGGATGTTGGAGCATGGTGGGGCAGGGGGCTATTTTTGTTGGGACGGAGAGAGTGGCAGTGAGAGGGATGGAGGGGGGAGAGAATACAAAAAGATCGGGTCAGCCTCAGAGCCGGAGGTCAACCAAGCCTGAATGGGCCACGATCCCTGAAGAGCAAAGGCTCTCTTGAGTCAAAATTGTCTGGTAAGAAGGCTGAGTATACCAAATCTAGAGCAGAAAACCCTCTATGTGCTTGTGTGCTGGTGTGTATAAGGGCATGTTTGTGTGATGCAGATTGTAATGGTGGAAGTACACTCTTAAAGTGAACTATATTTTCTAAGATTATAATGATGATCTTACTTTTTTTTAATGAATGATTATATAATCAGTTTATTATTTAGGTCACATGGCTGTGCTTTCAAAGTGACTTTGTCAGCAAGTATCACAGTTTTATTGAAAATAAAGAAAACATTAAGAAACAAAATCAAGGGTAGTGAGAACATCCAATTGGAAGGGAAATTCACAATGTGTTTGGCTTTATCACTTAATTGGAAGTTTTAGGAAAGTTTACCCATCAGTCATCAGTCCCTTCACATTGAATGAAGATGCTGCTGCAGGAAGTTCCTAAAAAAGATATTTCATCAACTGCAGTTCCCTTCACTCAACTCCTGGTTTGAACGCTGGGTTATTGATGAGAGTATTGCGTGTTTGATACCCGGGTTGGGCCCTTAACCCTCTCTGCTCCCCAGGTGCCACAGCAAAGGCTGCCCACCGTTCCGGGCAGGTGTGCTCAATAGTGTGTATATGCACGGATGGGTTAAAAGTGGAGGCCAACACAAATAGTAAATGTGGTTGTCTTTGGTGTCTTCACTTGCTTACCATGGAGGGACATTCATGCTTTCTTCACTGTTGATAGTAACGGAACAGAAAATGCACTCCAGGCATGCTGCTTAGTGGCTTCTATTATTGGTGTGATTTGGGTCGACTGTTTTTCTGTTCTTGTGGAAGCTTTGTTTGGAAAACCTAATTATTCGAATCCATTGAAAGACTCTTTAGTGAGGCAAAGGTTGTTCTTCTATGGCAATGCTCCAAAGAATTGCTTTGGTATCTTTTTATATATATTCATGTGTGAAGTTGCACTGGTCAGTGCGTGTGAAGAAGAGATGTTTTTTCTTCAAAAGAAACACCAAAACATTCAAAACTCAGAAGTTCATGAGATTGGAAGAGGCAGCTATCCTCAGCACTGGAGCCCACGCTGTTGCTTTATTCAATCAGTCCCAGTCTGTATGTGTGTGTGTGTGTGTGTGTGAGTGTGTGTGTGTTTGCGCGTGTGCGAGTGAGTGTGCAGATAATTGGAGCGCTGTCTTATCTAGTGGCTCTGACACAGTGGAGAGAGGGTCACAAGCAGCGGAGCGGCGGAGAGAACAGAAGCTCAACAGTTACCAATCATTTCAAACCCCACCGAAAAGAGAGGCGGCGAAGAAAAGCATTGTGGGCCGCCTTTCTCCAAGGGCCGTGCCCTGCCGAGGTTCAAAGGGCCGCCAGGCTCACAGCCCTGACCTGCTGCTATAGGCTGGAATAATAGAGCTTAGAGGCCAAGGCCCAGCACAATTAGAGCTGTTTCACCCTCCCACACATGCGCGCACTCACACACACAGACATGCACACTCTTTTTCATACAGGGACACTCAAACACACACACACACTGGAGCTTGCTGGCGACTACCTACAGTACAGATTTGCGATGTATATTTTTAGACTTTGATATGCAAAGGTGAACAGGGTGCAAATATTGAATAGGAGTTCATAACAGCTGGAAATGTAAGCACTTTGACACACACCAGCATTTACTTTTTTTTTTGTTACATTTACATTTATATTATATTATATTTACATTATATATATATATATATATATATATATATATATATATATATATATATATATATATAGTAGTTGTACACCATCCAGTACTTTTAGCTGGGGATGAGATGGGAATTTAATCAAATCCTCACAGCAATGCTCCAAAATCTAGTACAAAGCCTTCCCTGTTCAGTAGACAGAACAGCTACTCCAATAACAGCAGGATAAACACTGTTGTAATACCCTTGACACAATGAATGAGCAGGTGTCCCAATACTTTTGTCCATGTAGTGTATAGCATGCTGTTTTCTGGCAGAATGTGAATCTGGCAGTTGTCATTTACACTGCATCAGAATTTCATGAATGGACCAATAGAAATGCTCCAAACTGACAACAATGAATAACATTTTGTACGTCGACTTCTATTAAAAATTAGACGTTTTGGTGCCATTCAGGTGTTTCAATCAATTCCATGGTCACAGGTGTATGAAACACATAGCACCTAGGCATGCAGACTGCCTCTACAAAAATGGGTCGCTCTCAGGAGCTCAGTGAATTCCGTGATAGGATGCCACCTGTGCAGTCCAGTCATGAAAGTTCTTCGCTACTAAATATTCTACAGTAAACTGTCAGTGGTATTATAACAAAGAGGAAGCAATTGGGAACAACAGCAACTTAGCCACGAAGCGGTAGACCATGTAAAATGACAGAGCAGGGTCAGCGGATGCTGAGGCGCATTGTGCGCAAAGGTTGCCAGCTTTCAGAGTCAATCGCTACAGACTTAACTCAAGAACAGTGCGTAGAGAACCTCATGGAATGGGTTTCGATGGCCAAGCAGCTGTATCCAAGCCTTCCATCACCAAGCGCAATGCAAAGCGTCAGATGCAGTGGTCTGAAGCATGCCACAACTGGACTCTAGAGCAGTGGAGACATGTTCTCTGGAGTGACAAATCATGCTTTTCCATCTGGCAATCCGATGGACTCGTCTGGGTTTGGTGGTTGCCAGGAGAACGGTACTTGTTCTGACTGCATTGTGCCAAGTGTAAAGTTTGGTGGAGGGGGGATTATGGTGTGGGGTTATTTTAAGGAGTCGGGTTCAGCCCCTTAGTTCCAGTTAAAGGAACTCTTAATGCTTGAGCATACCAAGAGAGTCTGGTTAATTTCATGCTCCCGACTTTGCAGGAACAGTTTGGGGATGACCCCTTCCTGTTCCAACATGACAAGGCACCAGTGCACAAAGCAAGGTCCATAAAGACATGGGTTGGCCTTCTCGTCCAACATCAGTGTCTGACCTCACAAATGCGCTTCTGGAAAAATGGTCAAAAAATCCCATAAACACTCTCCTAAACCTTCCTAACCCATATTAAACCCTATGGATTAAGAATGGGATGTCATTCAAGTTCATATGCATGCAACGGTGAATAGTTATGGTAATATAGCATGTATATATATATATATATATATATATATATATATATATATATATATGTACACATATATATATATGCAAATTTTTCTATTAATTTTATTATGATTAATGCTAATTAATTAATGTAATTTTTTGTATATATATTTATTTTTTTATTTTTTTGTTGTTGTTGTTGCTAGCAGTTATTGTGGTCACTGATTCTACGGAATGCAATTAGGAAGCCTAAATTAACTGGTAATGGAGAACCTGGTCTCTGAATCACGGTTGCTGTGGCAACAGCGGCTCATAACACTGCCTCCAGTAGTTTTCTCACTTTATCTGCAAAATGCACAATTGAGCCCAAAACTGGTACTCTGGTGGGGGAAAAACAGCTGTGCTCTCTCTCTCTCTCTCTCTCTCTCTCTCTCTCTCTCTCTTGCACACTCTTTCTTTTGCTGGCTCCCTCTCTCTCTCTCCCTCTCTCTCTCCTCGACCATTATTGTGGACAATCAAGAAGCACATCTCAGTTCAGTCTTGGTAAAGGCAATGTAGTAAAGGATGTGTATGTGTGTATATGTGTGTGTTGGTGTGGGTGCAGATAAAAGCACATGAAACAGAAAATACACTCCGAGGCACAGGAGGTTATCTGTGTAAGTGTGGGGGTTCCTTTGGTTGGATTTAAACCAGCCACCAGAAACCCCCTGAACTTTATCAGAGATAGCACCCACCTGTGATCCCATCTCACAGACAGCTCTGACGCAGCAGTTTCACCAAAACCTAAACTAAGGATCCACCGATCCAGCTTTTTCAGTTCCGATACCGATGCATAAACTTTGCATATTGGTCTATACCCGATACCGATCTGATACCAATGCTCACCATTGTGGGAGAGACTTAAGGCATTAGGATTGACCTAATCATTACTTTATATAATATAAGAAATTAACACATAGATAAAATATTACAAAATTGCCATTTGTCATTTATTTATTTGCACATTTAGTGCAGTCTCACACCAACAAATTCAAGTGAAAGTATCGGTTCCATGGATCGGCCTAATTATCTGATAACCGATCCAGCTAATTTTGTTAATATCAGGACAGATATCCGATCCTAATATTGGATCGGTGCATCCCTACCTTAAACTACAGCCAAGTATCACTTCTAGTTCCCTACCAACCCTTTTAGTAGTTTACAAACTACTTTTGTAAATTAGATGTTTAAGGGTGAATAACCTTTTTTTTTAAGATTTATAATGTAGAACATTTATAATAATAATAATAATGTGTTATTCCTTATTTGAACCTTGGAAAGACAAATGTTATGTTCCAATGGGTGGGCCCTGGAAATCTACCACTCCAGTTAAGATCCAACACATCTGGGTCTGATATGCAGATGCTTCTAAAGACCTTTATTATATGGATTGGGTGAGCTGATTTCCAGAACCAGGATTGAGAACCTCCTTGTTCTGGCATTGTGCAAAAAATACTTGGTTGACTTATGACCTATTTGTCATTATAAAATATAATTCTGTCCCTTATTTGGTTTGTATTTAGATGTAATCCTCAGCATTAACACACACATACAGTTCCTCCACTTGCAGTGTAACCAGAAAGCTGATTGGCCCATTTTGTTGAAAGGGGGGACTTTATCTGTAAACCGACGGCTTGTTGAGCGTTACGAGAACCATTCTTGTTTCAACCAGTGGCCGGTCTCCTCACTTGTCCCCATGCTGTGATCCACCAATGGGTTGCGACCCAAGGTGTAATGGTACAATTCAAATTTCACAAAGCAACTCTGATCCGACTCCTAAAGAGGCAAGGAAAAACTCCCTCACACTGAGAGGAAGATGCCTTGAGAGGAACCAAGACTCCTCTGGTCAACATAGAATAGCGCGACAAATAACAGAACAACGAGAATAACTGGACAGAAAAAGTGCGATAGTTAAGAGCTATGGCTAATGTGAGAGCAGGTTGTAAGATGAAAGTTTTAGCGAAAGTTCTGCTAAAAGAGTCTAATGCTACGTCACCTTTACCTCAACCAATCACCAGCTTCCATCTGTCTTTAAAAAACCTCTACTTACACGCCTATTTTGCCACTGTCAGATGCTGACCTTATATTATTTCCCTCCGTCCGACCCACCTCCACCAGTTTAGCCCTGCCGGGATGCCCAGGGTCTTGCTCCGCCCCTGCCTCCTCATATTTATCAAGATAAGACCTGGGGCGACTTTATGAGACCTACTTCAAAGACTTTACCTTCAAGAACTTTAACTTATAAATACTGTTTCCATCTAACTGTTGAAATTCTGTCATATTAAAGGTCATCCTCTCGTACGCTTGCCTCGGGAGTCTTCTGGTAGAAATGATGAGAATGTGAGTGAGTGTAGGACACATACTCAGTGTTAATGTAAAAGTCCATGCAGGTTAAACAGTCATATATAATCAATGTTATGCGCTTCATCTGTGGTTAATCATAAAGTTTTGCTTCATTGTCCATATATCTAATACACCTATATTGCTTAATCGCCCATATATGTAATACAATGCTGTTGGAGCAGCTTGCAGGCCATAGGTTGCCTATCTACTGGACGCAAGTCGAAAAGCCAGGAGTGAAGTTAGCATTGCAAACCACTCACAATTCTGTAAATAACCTTCTCAAGACTGCTGTGTTTCTTGTCATGACTGGCCCCATCACATACTGTATACACATGTGTCTAATGTCTTACAGAATGTAAACTCACACACACGCGCGCGCGTGCACACACACATACACGCACTCCTGTGAGGTGCAAATGAGTTGAGTGGAGACAGATAGCTGTGGGCTGCAGGCAAGTAGGATTGCTTTGACCCACCGCCACACTGAGTGCAGGTATTGGCTGCTTGGTGTGGGCTGAGCACTTATCCCTTCTCCCCGCTGTCAAGAGAGCCCACATGGGCCTTCCTCCTGACCTGCAGCTGTGAGTGTGTGTTTGTGTGTGCGTGTGTGCTGCGTCTATCACCCAGGTGCGCTGTGTGTGGACAGATACACACACATACACACACGTACCACACACACCAAAACCTCACACATGCGAGACACAAACTGAGCCCACAGGTGGCGAATGAACCCACAACTGTAACGTTGCCAAGATATTATGGGGTATCCAGCACGCGCAGCTTATGGCACACATATGTTCTGTGAGATTTCCTCCTGAACAGGGCACTGCATGACTCAGGGGGAAAAAAATACATGACCCTTCCAAAAGGCCCTCCGAAAAGAGGGGGAAGAGGTAAGTATGTGTAATAAAACACACATGTCTCAAGGAAACCACTTTCTGACTTTTGCATTTACCCCGAAGAGAGGAAATCGGAAAGGAATGACAAAGAACACACTAAAGGAAATTTTGTTCTAACCTGTTGAAAATACAGAGGCCTTCAGAGAAAGCCTAATGATTTTTGGGAATTAAAAAAATACATTTCTGTATCTTGAATCTATGTTTATTCAGTGGAATCAAGCCTTTTTAAGATTGCAGCACAAGTCTTATCTCATTCTTAGGTTGTGGTTGGTAAGAAAAGAGTCAAATCCCTGCAATAAAGGGTATGCACTGATGTCATGTTCCCGCCAAGCCCTCTTTAGTAGGACTAAGCGGCAAAACATTCAGCAGCACGGCTGCATTAATTAAGGGAAAACGTCCAATCCAGGACTGAAACAAGCGATTATCTGTGCAAGCAAAAGGCAGTTGGGCTCGACAGCTATTCTTCCAAATGACTAAATGGTCCATGGACAGCTATGTGTAGTCAGGAACGTCCAGCTAAGTGAGTCTCAAATCACACCCATTTAGAGGATAAAGCCTCATATCTGAGAGCACAAAATTTAGTAAAAGGGTTTAAGAAGTGTTTAGTAACAGTTTTCAGGCACATTTAGTACACTGGTTCATCCAGGTTTGCTAGCTTTCCCTTTTACTTGAACTTAGCATGTCGCTAAATTCGTGACTACAGTGGGCTTGGGTTTCAGAGCGTGACTTCACCACTCACTGAGCTCCCACGTGTTACTGTGCCTGGATTCCAGTAATTTATGTGAGTATCAATCCATTAGTTTCTCTACTCTTAGCTTTCTAATTCTTGTTGAATTAGTTTTTACAGTCAATCAGACAACAGCTCTTACCTGTTTTTGTGTTTTAGAGGTTTTGCCACTCTGTGAGTATAGCTGCAGTGATTCCCGACATCTGTGTTGTCATGTTCATACCCTTAATTCACTAATGCCCTGTCCAGGGGCTTTCCTACCTTGCGCCCAATGATTCTGAGTAGGCTCCGAGCCCACTGTGATCCTGTCCAGGAAGAAATGAATAAGAAAATAAATAAACTGGAAATTGCTTAATGAGCACTTAATGAGTGTCCCATGGTCTCTATGTAGATACAGCTACAAAAGCTTTCATTGGTTAGGACTTCACTTGTAAAACAGAAGGCATTATCACTGCATTCCAAAGCCTAGGCTGCAGCCGGGATAGGACTTGTCCTTGGTAGGACTGTTCTATGAAAACTCATTCTTAGTAGCCTTAGTAGTAAAAACAGAAGCTTCGTTTTCCACCGTTTCCGTGGTGCTGTTTTTTCCCCTTCATGCTGTATGTGCACAGAGAACTGGGGGTAACTGATGGATGGGAAAGATACATCAGTGTATAAAGCATTTCTCCACTGTATACAAAGGGTCCTTCACTTTGGAAAAGCCTTGTATGACGTAGTGGCCGAGAAAGGCAGCCTACCTCAGCTGCAGCCTGGGCTTTGGAACACAGCGAATTTGTCTGATTAAGCCTCAACACAAGGGAACATTGGGAAGTGACAGAGGAATTGACAACTCACATTTCAGTTATCAGTAGGGGGGACTTGTTCTGTCTGGAAAAACATCACTCGAGGCCTTCTGCATGTCCTACATACTTCGCTGACTGTGAATTCGAGTGGCAACCTAAACAGGATTCAGTCCGTAGTTTATCAGGAAAATTCACTGTTAAATTGCTGCATGCAAGGTAAGCCACATGTTGACGTTACTTTAACAAGCATCAAATTTAAGCTAGAATGAACTGTGCTTTGAATGTTCTTGATTAATCTCAAATCGCTCCAGTGCTTTGTTGTTGTGCTTAGTGCTAACATACTGCTAGAATCCCATAAGAGGGCTAATAGAAATTATCTGATGTTTTTTTTCCAGAGTTTTGACATGGCCTGAACTGAAGGGCTAGGTCTGTTAGGGCCCAGTCTGGCCAGATGACACCCGATTTTGCTTTCCCACAAAAAGCACACCAACATCTCCAGGAGATTGTGAACAGTTTAGCAGAATGGTGGGGGCTCTGCAACACTGTGGAACAAAAGATGGTTCTCGCTTTATCAGAAAATACCACAGACTATTTCAACTCCGAGGAAACAAACTCTGTAATACTGCTCTCACCTAGACTGTGAGGATACGCACACATGCACACACACACAGTGAGCGAGAAAGAGAGAGAGGGGTTCACAGTCATTATTATTATTCTTTCTAAACTTTCTAGTACTTTCGCTTGCCTGACATAATCAAATCACAGAAAACGCATTCCGTTTACACGTGTATTATGTGTGGCTGAGATCTGTCTCTAACCACCTCCAAATGTGGTTTGAGTGATCCGATCGTAATCCGATCACAGTGTGTCCTGGGCACAGTTTACACCAGGCTCTTCATGCGAACAAGTGGAATCCGAACGTGATCCAGTGACCAGAAACACATGTTAAAGCCAGGTTTAAACAGGCCCAACATCACATAAATGTCCCATTAGATAACTACAATTATTGCTGATGTCAGTACATTTCTTTTATGACACAGGTGTTTGTTATGACATCTATTTATTACCATACGTAACACATAAGGGCACTGTACCTTACAGTCACAGCAGAACTAGTGTTGTTACAGCCCTTTATTCCTGTCCTTCAGGGGTACACAGTTTTGCACACTGGCATTTGCACATAAGCATTTATAGCCCATCAAAAAGGGTACTCTTTATTTTGAAACAACAGGGGCAGGAGTTTAGATGTATGCACCCCGACATGCTGCATACATATAGACACAGCATATACAAAGGTTTGAAATATTCAACATTTAGTGAAGCAAGCGTGGCCTTTTCCCATGACCTGATCCTTGCCAAGTTTCTGCTAACAGATTGCTGCCCATAGTCAGGCTAAAATAATAATAAAATAAAAGTCAAAAAATAAGAAGGGGGAGCAAATGTGCTAAACTTCACGCTCTTAACTGGGCTGTACTGTCGAAGACAAATTGTTAAAGAAAAAAAAAGCATATGTGAAAATAACACCTGTTATTGGTGTGAGAGCGAGCATGTGCCAAGTTCCTGTTGATTAACAGAAGCTGCCAGGACTCGGGGAAAGCTTTGGGTTTGGGTTCATTCTGAATTAGTCGAGCTCCGAAAGCACATGACCAGCAGCGTCGTTGCATTCAGGCCAAATCCGCCGGTTTATGGCAGTCGGTGGGGGGCTCGCCGCTCCTCCCTACTGTAACGTGACGCCTATCAGCAGGTCTGGTGTGTGGAGGTTTGTTTAACGCGAGGAGAGAAGCGCGAAGCGTGGCCAGCAGAGGGGTGAGCCAGCCAGGAGGGTGTCTGAGCCTTGGCGGGGGTCCCTGGATCTCAGATCGGTGGGAGCGATGGCGGCAGGTGGCTGCCTACCTGCCAGCAGAAAAGGAGGGGAGAAAAAAAAAAAAAAAAGAGTAAGATGCGGAAAACAGGTTCTGTTGCTCTGCTGGAGCCAGGAGCCGCTGCCAAGGGGTGCTGTCAGACTGAGCTGGGCTTTGCAAGTGGGGAGGTAGGAGAGAGAGAGAGAGGGAGCGAGAGCGAGAGACAGGTTGCCTGTATGTGTGTGTGAGCACACCAGACTACTTTATTACCTGCCCAATCTAGCCACCCCACAACTCCGCACAAGCAGGTGCACAGAAAACGCAATCCTGGACTTCACACCACTACTTCTGGTTTAGGTTTACAGGTGCGTAACTCCATGCAAACAGCTGCCGAGTAGATCACTTCCAGAGAGTGCTGGGAGACGTCCACTGAAGCACTGCTTCATTGGAGTCTGCAGTGTGTCTTTGGGTTACAAGCTCTCGTGGGGAGGGGACCGTGGGCAGGTACTTGGCTGGAATGATATGGAACAGCAATTCAGAAGCCCAAAAGTAGCGTGGAAAGAGACAAATTCAACCACATTTCTTCTTTAAAGTTATCTGTTTTATCCTGGAGCATGTCTCAAGCAGTGCAGAACCCTCAGGGCCTTCTAGGCCTTCAGAGAAGGTTTAATGATTTATAAGAAAATTTTATTCAGTAGAATCATCATGCTTGTTGTTTTTAAACTCCACGAGTTTTGTAGTAATACTCAATATTTCATTATTAAGTTTCGGTTGGAAACAAAATAAAAAAAAGTAAGTTTGGGAATTCTAGTCACAGAACTGACTGTGAATATGGACTGTAATCTAATCAGCAGGGGTGCCGTATAGGGGGAATGTTAGGACGATGACTGACAGGGTCTATGACTGACAGGGGCCCTAAAAAATGAAATGTATTAATTAAACACTTTGACAGAATTGTTAGAGTTATGGGGTCCAGTGTAATATCTTTTCATTTCTCCCTGTTCTGATTCTCCCTGTTCACTCGTTCTCCCCGTTCTGATTTTTCTCTTCTTCTCCCTGTTTCAATTCTTCTTTCACTTCTTTTCCCTGTTCCGAATCTCTTTTCACTTGTTCTCCCCATTCTGACTCTCCTCTCACTCTTCTCCCAGCTGATTTTCCTTTTACTCCTCCCTGTTCTGATTTCCCTTTTCCTTCGTCTCTTTGTTCCAATTTACCTTTCACTTGTTCTTTTACAGATTCTTCGTTCACTCCTCCTAATTCTGACTTTCCCTCCAATCTTTCCCCATTTTGATTCTCTTTTCAATCCTTCTCCTTTTGAGTCACCTTTCACCCCGTCTCTCTTTTCTGATTTTCCTTTGAGTCCTTTTACCTATTTTGATTTTTCCTTTCAATCCATCACCCCTTCTCTCTTTTTTCACTTCCACCTGGTTTGATTTTTCTTTCACTGCTTTACCTTTGTTCTGATTTTCCTTTCACTCCTTCTCCTAATTCTGACTTTCCTTTCGATCATGTTTAGATTTTCTTTTCACTCCTTCTCCTTGTTATAGTTCTCCTTTCACTTCTTCTCCTTTTTGATAAGTTATTCACTCTACATTCTTTCCTTTCTTTTCCTGACTTCCCTTTCAGTCATGTTTTGATATTCCTTTTATTCCTTCTCTGTTTACGATTTTACGATTTGTTTCAATTCTTCTTTTACTCTTTCTGCATTTTAATTCATTTTTATCATTCTGATACTCCTTTAACTCTGTCTCCTTATTTTTATTCTTCTTTCCCTCCTTTCTCTTCTTTCCCTCATTCAACTGCTTATAGCTGTTCTCACTCTCTTGTAAGTCCATTCTGTTCTGCCTCTTCTCCCACATCTTTTCCATGTTCTACTTTTGCTTTCATTTGAATAATTTCTAGTTACTAACTGCACAGTGCTCCTCTTTAATTTGAAAATGAAATACAATGTTTTTATTGTTTTAAGTTCAGTTAGACCACACAGTAACAGCTATTAACTTAAGGAATGCTTTTATTTGATGGTCTGTTATAATAGCTTTGGTGGGTTACAGACTTTAAAATAAGCATTAGCATTATTCTGACTGCTCCATGGCTGGCTTGCTGTTAAACACAGAAATACAAAGGTTTGAATACAACACTGTTAGCTGTTTGCGATAAACCAAGACTAATCAAACAAGACTAACTTAAATAGCTCAACACAACCAGTGCATTCTCCAAATTAAACACAGGATACCACATTTAATGACCACCGCAGACTCAGAATCCCTCATAAGAGCACACATTTGTAAATCATGGGACAAATCAAGGGCTTCATTAATTGCATCAGGTGTGCTTGAGATAAAACACATCAAATTCCTGAACTGGTTGAGGTTTGCTGATTATCTTCACAAACAAGAATACAAAGAGACGGCAAAGGCACTGAATGTTTCTAGAGATACATCTGGCAGCATAGTTTGCAAGTTCAAATTTAAAGTAACACTGACTACGCTACCTGGACATGGCAAATACAGGAAGCTACCACCGACTGCCACCAGATTCCTGAGGAGGCAGGTGGTCAAAATAACTGCAAAACACCTGCAGCAAGATTTGGTGGCAGCAGGCACAAGAGAGTCGACTCCAAGTTGCTCAAAACCACATAAATAACCAACACAAGTTTTGTAATTCTGTTGAGAGTTGAAAAACCTATGGATCAGCGGTATGGCTGGAAGAGGAGGAATGAAGCATGCGCTGAAAAGAACTCACTGCCTACAGTAGAGCGCGGTGGTGGCTGCTTTGCTTTCTCTGGCCCTGTAAACCAGCGGGCCGGATGGATTCAAAGAAGTATGAGGAAACTCTAGGACAGCTGCTGTAAGGAAGCTGAAGCTTGGTGTCACTGGACATTCCAACAGGACAATGATCCCAAGCAAACCTCCACCAAGATCACCAAGGCTTGGTTTCAGAAGTCCTGGAAGATTCTGGAGTGGCCATCACAGTCACCTGGCTTGAACCCCATAGGAAATCTGTGGTGGGATTTGAAGAAGGTGGTTACAGCACACAAACCCAAGAATATTAGTGAACTGGAGGCCATTTTCCATGAGGAATGGGCTATGATCCCTTAGAAACACTGTCAGAAGCTGGTGTCTTGCTATACATCACATTTGCAGCAGGTCATAACAGCAAAATGCTGCTCTACTAAGTATTAAAGATGCTTTTCATGAAGGGTATAGTCATTAAAGGCATTTTGTTGAATTTGGGAAAAGCCCTGGTTGTTTTTTTTGCAAACAGCTGAAAGTTTAACACACACTGGCTTCGTGCAAACTGGAAACATTAATAAAATAGATGCAGGGGAATTATGGGTAATGTAGGGTCAGTAGTCAAGTTGCATGGTCAAGGTTCAAATGGGAAACTATGGAGCCTACTGATTTTACTTTTGTCCACATGATTGTAGTGGAGCTTCACATGCCTTTAAATGATGTCCCTGCAAATAAGAGACCCTCCAATGGATCATTCAGAGAGGATGAGTTTCTATGTAGATGGTAAAGTACTTGTATGTTGATGGAGAAAAAAATAATTCTCTGAAACCAACTGACAAAATAGGGATTTTCCATTTGTCAGCTGGGTCAGTTGCAGCCACAAGTAATCAACAACTGATAAAGCATGCATTGCCATACTTACACACACACACACACACACACACATACACATAGATTTGTCTTTCTTGAGGTGTGAAGTCATTTGCCTACTTTCTCCCTCCCAACCAATCAATCTACAGGGTGAAAAGAGAAAAGAGAGATACCAGAAAGACAGAGAGCGAGAGAGAGTGAGAGAGTGAGAGAGAGAGAGAAGAGGAGAAGTGAAGAGGACACATACTGTACCTTGGGAAAGAGAACGAAGATCAGGCATTCTCCACTTTGGCCAGAGGCTGGTAAATAATGAATGTGTGGGAGACACAGTAGCAGTTTGAAATGTAAATGCGACCATGTGTGTATGTGTGTGTGTGTGTATGTGTGTGCATTTGTCACTGTCTTTGGCATGGATGCACCTGGAATAGGGATGACTCAAGGGCCATAAAGGTGTGCGAGAGAGATAGACAGAACTTGGGGGGAGGACACATATGTGCCCTCACTCAAACCTGTCAACCACTCTCTTTTTAACAGTGCCCGATTTCTAGCCTGAACTGCTTAAACTCCCCCTATGCTTGTTCTGAGGGGTGTATGTGAAGGACAAGCCATGGGTATCTTCTGTATAAGCCCAGAACCAACAGCTCACAGTGTTGATCCACCAGTAACATCCCTCTTTGTCCACATTTGTATCAGTCGGAGAATGTTCTTCCTGATTGAGTGCAAGAACATAGATCAAGGACATAGAAACATTGGGGTGTGGGGGGTGTGGGGGGGTATTCATTAGCATATGATAAACAGAGATTTATGAAACCAACAGCGTTTAAGTGTTGGTAAAGATGAATGCTCTCTGTTCCTTTTTCCCGGACAATGTGAAAAATTGGATGCATTGTAAATTGTGTAAAAGGAGAATCTGGGAATTCACTTTGATTTTACATCAGTAAGTCAGTGTTTACTGCAATTGCCACATGTTCTGTTTGTGGATGTTTACTTTTAACATGTCTGTCTCTCTCACTGCCACTATTGATCTACATGTAGCTGCGTCTACATCAACCATTGGTCAAACTGTTTAGGTCTCACCTTCTTACCGCCACTATCAGTCTACAGTTACCTTTGTCTACTTTCATTTTCTGTCTTACGGCTTTAGTTCTGGCTTCTTTTTGCCACTATTGGTCTCCATGTACCTGTATCTACATCAGCCATTGGTCAAATTAACCATATGGTCACCTAACTAAATTAACTCCCCAAAACATGGATTCCGCTGATGAAAAGTAAAACTTGAATGACAACCTAGCAACACAACTAGACAACAACCAACACAAGAGCACTTCTTAGCGGTACTGGTGTCTGGGGATGCTGTCTAGCAAGAGTGTGCTATCTAACCAACATCAACTTGCAATGTCTAGCTAGCAGCTAGCACCATTCACACTATTACAGGTCAGGTTACCATCAAAATGATGTACAAGCTGTTTGTTAAGAACAGATTGCAACATATAGTTTAAGTACAGAATCCCTTGCTTTAAATGTACTCATGTGTCAACCATAAGATTACTGTTTTTATGAATATTATTCAGTTTATTCTGTTTATGAAAAAATGAATTAATCAGAAAGAAGTTTTTTTTATGCCTGAGTGTGTCTCTATTGATGTATATACAGTTACAGTATACCAGGGCTTAGCATATGGTTTATTTAGTGCAATGTTTGTTTGTTTCTATATGAAAGCAATCATATTTTCCAAAAAATAAAAATACAGAAATCAGGCATCTGGTTTGGTCTTCATGACCATTTCATTTAATAACTATGATGTAGTTTTAGAGGAAATACACTTTAACTAGATGTCTGATCCCTATCATCACCACTGCTAGAAATCAATAACACACAGGTTTGTCTTAAACCTAGAGGAAAGAATGAGGTTAGAACAAGGCACTCGAACACAAACAAATACGTCAACCACCTATTTCTGCAGATATCCTGAAAATTGGTGGTCCAGATGTTTGTTGATGCTAGTCCTGCTAGTCTCTTCCAAAATGCTTTGATAGACAGTGTATGTGTGCATTTGGGCAGATTCTGCGCATATTTGCATACCCATGTGCTTGTGTAGGTATGCATGTGTATGTCAGTCTCTAAGCAGGCCTGAAAAGTGGGGGTTAACAGGTTTCTGCGGGGAGCAGGAGGCAGGCCAGCGCTGGGGCAGTCTGGCAGCGCAGTATGGGCTCTGGAGAAATCTTGTCTCTCCTGTCACTCTGTCCCAAAACCCCCCGAACTGAGCTCAAACCCCTCCTCACGTCCATCTGGCCTCCTGGACAAGCTGACACCAGCCTCTCCCCGAGCCTAGTGTGTGTCATGCATCCTGTCACACACACAGACACACCAATACTGTACGCACAATTGCCACTCATACCCTCAGCTGTCTCCCCCTCCCGTCCTCCTGCTTGGCAGTTTAACCCCCAGCGGAGTGCCTGTCCACCTCCCAGGCCAGCTGGTAGCTGAGCGAGGCCAGGCTCCCCTCGCCCGGCCCCGGGCAGGACGGCCTGACTGGCTGGCATATGTTGGAAGTGACCTCCTCACACTGCTGCAGCAAGCTGTCTCACTCCCTTAGGCTGGCTAACCGCTCAGCCAAAGGCATGCACAAAGTGCCATAGAGCTCAATTGTGACCTGCAAAAAAGAAGATCTTCAGGAGGTTGCTAAAAGATCTCCAGTATACTGGTAGACTATGGTCACCCACCGTCCTGCAGATAATGTGCTTTCCTGTAGGTTTCTTCCACACCTGATGTAGTTCATCTGAAGGCAATTCTGAGTTGGATCAAGTGTGGTGCATAAGGGTTGGCGCTAAAGTCTGGGCTACACTACATGATAATCAGGTTGATTTTGAGGCCGATTCACCCCTTCTCTACAATCACATAAGGTGTCCTGATTAATGCTCAAAGATGTGTGTGATTTTGTATACAATGTAGAATGCAAATGCTCACAAAATATGAGCAGGTGGAGCTATGAGTTCTTGACATACAGGAGATATGGACATATGGACATGGACCAAAACATTAAATCCTTTGCTATACTATGCCTTTGCCACTATCAGGCCCATTGGGCCAAGATCAATGTAAGGTGTGTACTTATGGGTTGGTCTGCACAGGGGAGGAAAAGAAGAATAGAAAAAGGAAGAGTAGGATTTCAGCACTGGGTGCTTGGACCTCTAATTAGAACTGTAGTCAGTGCCTTGCTATTAGGTTCGGTTTGATCAAAAAAGTCACATTCACCCAATAAAAAAATCTGTGAACTATTAGGTTCTGAAGAAAAAACGTTCATGTGCATAAAGCAAAACTATCAGTGAAATCCATCATAGTTTTACTCAGCTGTGCCATCGCACCTTTAAAATATACAGAGATTGCAGGGCACCAGGACCTACTGCTAATCTAAAAAATCATGACAAACAGATATCTGGGGGTCTGTTTATAATTTGTTGCGTAGGAGCATGCCCCCAGACCGCCTAGTAAAGAACAGTGAGTCCCCTGTCTGTCATTATGAGTTTGGTCTTAATGTATTTTACTCCAAGAAAAAGGTTGATGACCACTGACTAGAGCTATAAGAGTCACAGGGACAAATATAAGAGTGCCTTAGTAACAGTACAGGGGAAACAAGAACAAAAAACAAAAATACAGAAGTGGTCCTGCAGTCAGAATTGACCACTGATGAAGAGCCAGAGGATGACTAACACAGAAAAAAACACTCTCTAAATGTATACCTACAAGGTGTACCGACACAGCAGATGTGTCTCATAATGTGACCAGGCAGTGTATATGCTGCCTTTGAATTTGGACACTGGTATCATGCAGAACCTTAAATCCATATAAGATGGTCCTGCAGGGGATCGGAGCACTGCTTGGCTTTTCCCTGCTCATACACACCTGACTCAGCTTGTCAGCTAATTATCAGGTTGAATTGGCAGTGCTGGAGCGTGGAAAGCACTAAACTGCGCTGCTGTGGACCCTTAAGGTTTTGGGTTTGTGCAGCCTGAAATATGGTACGCTGAAATCATTACTAGCTCTGTGCTCGCTCCCAGCTCCCAACTGAAACAGTAGGAGCACTAAAGGCGAGCCTTCCCAACCGACCGCCCCGGGTTTGGCAGTGGCAGAGGCGGCCATGTAGTGGTATGCGGTGGTGGTGGCGAGGGTGGTCTGGCAGCCCCGACAGACAGCATTAGTGCAGATTATCGCCCTGTCCCTGGCACCGACTGCATGGCATGGGACAGCGAGCATGCCAAAGCCGGTTTCACTTCCCAACCTTGTGGACTTTTAATCTGTACGCCTGCTACATGATATCCCCTGCAGTAAGGCCTGAGAAAAAGGTGCACATGGTCCAACACAGGGTTCATGAGGGATTCTCTTCCCTCCAAAGGAAGCCTCTTGTGAGGGTGTCCCTCACAAGCAACTCCCTAGCTCATGCCAGACCTGGGCTGGGCACGTTGGAAGACTCGGGCACTGCCAGGCTGCTCGGCTCCAACTAGCGTGTCCAATCAGCCAGTGCTTCCAGCGAGGCACTCTATCCACCGCCTGCCTGCTGCTCTCAGCGTGCCTCCCCCCCTCCTAACCTCGCTCGCCAGGATTCCGCGTTTCTCCTCGAAGCTGCCAAGCTTAGAATTTCAATCAGCAGTTGGGCCAACTCTGCGGAATGGACAGATATTTCATTTTCTCTGGCAGAAATCATCCAGAAAGGGATCTTGAAATGCATATCCTCTATATACAATAGCAGCATTTCTGACAGATTCTTCCTGACAGAAGGTCTTATCTGGTCACAAATTGTCCACTCATTGTCCACTTTATTAGAAACAACTACACTGGCAGAAATGATTTGGATGGCTGCAGGGATTTTCACACGCCAGTGTCACTACTAGGTGAAGAGTTCTAAATCCATTAAAAAAACCTGGTTCTGTGCTCAGATACTGACCACTAATGAAAGGCTGGAGTATGGCTAACACAAATTATACACAACAACAGCAACAGTCTCTTACTGTACTCGTAACGTGGTGGATGGTGTTTCAGTTTATTGTATAGTCAGGTGTCAGAGGAGGTTGTCCATGGATGTTCATTATTGGGCCAGCATGGCCTGACTTAAATTAGACTGTAAAACCACTTTCTTACTGTTCCATGTACTATGTACTCATGTTGGCCTTAAATAGACTTCCTTGTTTAGGCCCTGATTAAGCCTGTCCATCATTGTCTATGTGAGTACTATGTTGGATCAACGGTATTGATGAAAAGTATAGATGCAAGTTGTCAGTTCTGCAGCAATGACACTGAATATACACTTTCAGTTTTAGCTAACAGGAAGATCAGGTGAACGAGGACGTGCAAACTCATGCCGGTAATTCCAACAGACCCAAACGAACGTCTACAGCTAACTGCCACCTCTTAAGTAAGGTGAAAACATTTCATAATGTAAACATGTACAAATCCAACTAAATAAATAAATTTCATTTTACAGGATGCCTTGTGATTGAAGATTTTAGATAGCGAGCTAACTAGCTATGTCTTCAGCTATGTCCATGCCTACTTTCATTGCTTGCATAATTTCAGACTAGCGCAACGTATAAGTTGCCTGGGTTACCCTCTTTGCTCCAGGGGTGACGTAGCATCTCTGACCCTGTCTTTCTAAGCTGGGATATTGGAAAACAATTTAAATATACAAATATGTGTGTTTTCTCATTTGGGTTGGGGAAGGTGGGAGTTGAGGTAACTGTCCTTTGGCCTGAGGGTCACACTTTGGGCAGCCATGCTCTTTAATCTAGCATAGTGTACACATGAGACTTTCAGTGCACATATGACAATAAAAGATATTACACATATCATATTAAACATGATGGCACATCGCCAGACATTCCCATTGTCATGGAATGTGGAATATTTCATTATGATTTGCCGTATGATGTGTTGACTCCTGTGTAAATATTTATGTCTTTACAGCGTTTGTAACCGTGGTAATTATCCACAGTTACGTAACCGCAAGGTCTTGCAAGCGCACACATTCGCACCATAGCTTAAGCGAACTGCAGTTAGTGCTGAAGCTCTGGTGCAGGCGGAGTCACATGTTGCCATGTAGAACTGCAGTACCTCCATGCACAGTAGGTGCAATCTTCCCTGTGCAGACCCAGGAGCGCAGAGTAGAAAAGGATTAGAGCTGCTCCTACTGCATAGTACAGAGGGAATTACCTCTCTTCATGGGAGGGGGGGGGGGTGCGTGTGTGCGCATGTGCTTGTGTGTATCAGCTGTCTCAGAACGCCCCACACACCACTAAGAGCCTGTGCTAGGACTTCAGCACTGCAGGCTTCTAGAGAAGCGAGAGGTTGGAATAAGGAGAGGAGGGAAGAAAGAGGGGGGGGGGTGAAAAAGAGAGAGGGAGAAAGAGAGAGGTTGATTTGACTGAGCCTCTGTCTTGTCAAGACGGATTAGAGAAATGACTTTGAGGGTTTTTTTTCCCTCTGGTTCAGTATGAGAGAGAGTGAGCCCCCCTGTTCTCTCTGGCTCTCGGGCTGTGGAGAGAGCTTCAAGCGGGCTCTTTTTATCTGCTTCATCTCGGGACGTCCGTTAATACTCCCCAGCCGTAATGAGCTCATCACACATCTGTAAACACTCTGGGTAAGTGATCCAAGAGGTGTCAGGGCCGAGGAGATGCTGGCTGTCCGCTAACCTGCGGGGAGGCAGGGCTTGATGGCTTCGAGAGCAAGGTGTCCCTCACTGTTGCCAGACTTCCATTAGCCCCACCCACTTCTGAGGAAGGTCCAGCGGTGAGTGATCATAAATAACGAGCAATAAAACTCAGCCATCTGACGAGAGTCACTGCACCAGTGTCGTTTTCTCCCTGCCGGTAGATCACAAGCATGGCCTCCACTCTCCACACACATATACACACACACACACACATTGCACAAGCATGGCCGTGGGTAATTAGTCTCTCCATTGTGATGGCAGAGTTTGATAACGCACTGCTCTTTATTCGCTAGTGTGCACGTCTCATCTCTGCTTGGAGCAAGTCACATTGTGCACTTGAAAGGATCCATCAAGAGCTTCAATCACAAGGACACACACACAAACACGGCCACAATCACTTGGATCTTCGAGAGCGCGTTTTTATAATCTCCGGCTCTATTGCACTGTCCCTGTCCCTGCTCGGATAGATCAGGACAGTGGTCACTGGAGCAGCCAGTGGGGAGCACTTTACTGTAGAACACTGGACATCTATATAGGCTACCAGAATCAAATCTGCTACTGTACAAAAAGCAGATATGACAAATGGCCTAAATCCACATAACGCGTCATAGACGTGTCATGGCCACTGTTGTTCATGCTGATGTCATGCCACCTCAGCAAGTGTTACGACACCAGTTAACTGTTTTAAGCCTCTACCTTACAGGTTTGCCTCATCATGAAAAGGCCTACACAGCGATATGAAAGCTGCCCTTAAGTAAAGTATAACCAGTCTGTCTGAAACTCTTCTGCTCATTCTGGGGCAAAGAAAACATATTTAGGTAAGACGCTGCCCCCATTTAACAAAGCTCATCCAAGGGCGCTCCACCGCTTGCTCTCTCTTTCTCTCTCTCTCTCTCTGATTGATGCAGTAAGGGGACATTAGCACTTCTCTTTCTCCCCGTGCTGAAGTGAGAGCACAGGAGAGATTGATTACGGCACGTAATGGCAATGGCTTCCAGAAAGAAGGCTCAGGAATCAATAATGAGTTTGCCCCCCCCCATCAACCACCTCCCTACACCCCCCCCCACACACACCCCCCACCCCACACGCTCACTTCCCCACCCCTTTTCTTCTCCGAGCCCACCACTTGCTTTGCCGCAATTAAATAAAACCACATTTGCATAGGGAAAAATAATTAAAACAAACAAACCAGTAGGACTGCACTGTCTCCCCCGGGAGAGGCAAACACACAGAGAGAAAGAGAGCGCGCGAGAGAGAAAGAGATAGATAGAGGTAGGGGAGGAGAAGAGTCCCCCAAAATGAAAAATGTACCACAGTGAGCCATGTAATTGCACAGCTCCAGTAGCTCAACCATTAATCCTGTCAGTTTAGCCCTTCACCTGACTGCCAAGTCTCTTCCACGACTTCTCTCTCTCTCTCTCTCTCCTGAACGCACTCTCTCAATATGCGGCTATAGGAGAATGGCGTAATGAGAGAGGCGTGGGGGGGGTTAAGGGGGGGAAGAAGGCTGGGCTGTAGACCGGCTTTGGTGCTCAACCGACATATAGTACATTTCGCACTTTGTTAAGGCAAGCACTAATAGGGCTACGAGAGGAGCCATCAACAGCTTCAGTCTCCAATTCGCACATGCGCGCACTCGCGCACCCCAGCATATGCCTCGGAGGGCTTAGATACAAACTTCTCTCCCTCTCTCTTTCTTCCAATGTGCATGAAAATGATTCTGCGAGGGTCCTCTGTGTGCAGGCTCCCATGCGTTTCGTGCGCGAGTGTGCGCGCACAGAGTGTGGGAGCCTTTGAAAGGACTCCCTGCTGCTGCTTCAGGCAAAAAGCCATCTTGCGCGGGCTGTGTTAGCGGGAGCGGCAGAAACTGGCTAAAAACTCAATTTCGGCTCTGTTTGAAGCCCGAGGATGAAAGGCGGGGTCCTCTACCCGCCTCCCCAGGCCTGCGGAGCCGCCGCAGTCCGCAGGCCGCCTCCGCTGGTCAGTCTTTCTCCCTGGAAGCCATGCAGAAGTATGCCACCTTAAGGGCGAGGGACGTGCTAGGGAGTAGCGGAGCACTGGCCAGAACCCTGACACTGGTCTCAGCTGGCACTGGGCGTAGGGGCATGACGATTCCATTCTCCATGGTCATGCTACACTGAGCAGTGCCAGGCTGCCTGCTGATGACTATGCAGATGCTTGTGGAACTTTTTTACTGGGAGACCCAAAATCAACCACCCCAGTAAATATGCAGGGCCATTTTGAAATTGCTTCCGACAGCCAGAGCTAAGCGTGCCTACTCATGTCGACGACAGCAAGGTCATTCTTGCAGGATTTCAAGCCGCCGCTTTCAACAGGTTTTTTAAATTTGGTCCTGGGGATGCCTGGCCTTGCCCCCTCAAGTATTCCTTGTAGTAGTATTGAGGTACCAGTTTTAGGCAGTAACAAACAAATGGGAGAGGGGGGGGTACCCAGGGGGGGGGTGCCCAGCTGTAATGCATTGGCTAACAAACCCGTTGACATTAGTGCCCACAATTGGCCTTGCTCTTTCTGGCTCTGGCTGCTGATAGCAAGCAGCATGACCTAGGATTTGAACCAGCGAAAGCTTGAGTCATAGTGGCAGCATGTAGCCTGCTGGACCACTTGGAGTCCAGAAGACAATTTGTGTGCTGGATATATGTATCTATGTCCCATTTGACAAAATATATTTTTTTTCCTTACATGTTACATGAAGCTCATTGTGGTGAAGTGTGTTTCCTGTAGAGAATGTGAAGGTATGTAAACTTAGAAAATCAAGATTTACATGTGATTTGACCTGGGGTGCCAAAACTTTTGTTACTGCTAATTCCTACAAGACACGTGAAGCTGTAAAGACATCATTGAACAGCTCAACACACTTGGAGGAGAACGCTCAATCCTGTTACTGTCAGTTGCAGACAACAGTGTATCATGCTTGATGACAGGGGCAGAGAAAGGACCAACCTACCCACCCAGCGTGAACATGGATGTCTGCAGCATTTCTGGAAATCGTACTGGCAATCTCCTGGCGACAGACGTTTGCACCATTCAGGGGTATCAAACAAGCCATATTGGCTGGATCCCCAGCACCGCTCGCCCTCCCAAGATGCCCTGAATTGTATGCCTGCTACAGACCGAAGAACAAAGAAAAAGGATCTCTTGTCACCCATGCCAGGAAGGCTTGAAGAAAATGAAACACCTGCGTTTCCAGCGTGTCCGATTTCCGGGTGGCAAATCAGGTCCATGCGCCACTTCCCAAGTGCACCTGCTTTAAACTCAACAAAAACAAACCAGACGGGCCAGAGGGTCATCACACAATTAGCTGATGCTCATGAGACAGCGTTGAAACTCTGAATATAGACATACAGAGCCACGGAAGAACCGCCTTCACTGCACAAGCACGGCAAGTGCAAGAGTTTGAGTCAGTCAGCGTGTAAAGGGCTAGCGTGCCTCTGAGGCTCGGCGCAACGTCTGCAAGGCGCTTGGTCCCATTTGCATTCCGTGTTGTTCTCCCCTTGTCTTCCGTGAAAGAGCTCCCGAGCATATAGTGGGCTGTAGCCCGGGGCTAAGACAACACCAGTTAAAGCGGCCGCTCTCTGATGAGGAAACATTTCCTGGATCGCGATGCTCCCTGTAATCTGACAATCCGCTTTGTCTTCCCCCAGCTGCTGCCACGTCTCCTTCATGTAAAGGTGCCTCGGAGCTGCCAGAGGAACACGCAGCGTGGGTCAGGGAGATTCTGAAACAGCTCGTGCTGATGCTGCACCTCCATCCATTCTAATCCCAGTGCCTGCATACTGACAAGCGCATACTAAGCTATTCATCAGTGTTCATCAACCATCTAGATTTGCACAAAGACAGTAGTTTTACTTGAAGAACGTTTGATTTCGTGGGAGATATAGGGCAGCCCTTATGATTAATCAGACAGGGCCGTCCCGAGAGAAACCGTCTTGCAAGCAATTCATGTCTTTCGTTAAGTAAAATCAGGAAAGCCGAATGAAATAGGCTAATTAAGAAATAAGGGGCCTTGCTTGGAAACTCCGCTGAGTCTGAAATTATACGGCATGATATCTTTATCAGGCTTATCTTTTGTGTTTAATGGAGTAACAGCAGTCACATCTGCACTTTTCTGCTTTCTGCATGATGTGAGGTGGTAACATCTTCAGAGAAGTGTTGAGAGAAGGGATGCAACGGTGCTTTAAAGCTGTGCTCTCGGAAAGGAATGTGGATGAGACCTTCTGCCATTACATAACAGACTGAAGGGGTGGGTACCTTCTTTGGCTCCTCCCCCACCTCATCCCGCAGTCTACGGAAGCAGATTGGAGACGTAGGGGCCGGGCGGCTCCTCTGCAGTAAATAACTTGTTGACTGCCCTGACCTCTCTTTGTGCTGTTATGGGTGAGTGCGCCTACAGTGAACATGTGTTAGGGAGAGGAACAGAACAGTCGAGTAAGAGGGGGGGGGGTGGTTGTGCAGGAGCAAAAAGGCATAGCAAAAGCAGAATTGGGGGGGAGGGTTGGGGGGTTCAGGGGCCTTGCCTCTTGCTTCTTCACAGACCTCACCCTCCCTACTACCTTCTTCTCTTTTCCTCACTCCGGTCCGCTCTGATGCCCCCCCTCCCACAAGGCAGGGCTCCGTCTCGGCTTACAGATTGACCGTGACAGCCGCGCCGTTTCAAGTGCGGCTTTGAGCTAAATTGAAGCGAGCAACAGCACCTGTGCCAGTGGGGGCCGGCACTCTGCAGCCCCGAAGTGGCTCAGGCGGACGGCCGGGGGAGAAACCTGCTACCTGCTGCCTTCAAAGACACCGCCTCCTCCCGCAATCTGCCTCTGTTCTCCTCCCTTTGCTCCACCGGCCACTCCATTATTGGGAGTTTGGCTAGCATACCATGCGGAGAGGCCCTAAGGTCTCAGCTGTTTTGCCCAGTGGGCATACAGTCAGTACTCATATGGTACTCATCTAAACAAGAGTGCTGCAGCCACATCTTTCGTAAATTCATTCCTCAAAGCAAACCAAATGTGGAGGTGTTTAAGAGAAAAATGGACTCTTGGTCCTGCTCTTCGGTTTGGTCAGATGGGCTGCGTCTGGATCCGCATTACAGTGCTCTCTGAAGCGTTTGAATTGGTAAAGCAACAATTCATCAAAAACATAAAATTTACACAATTTGCGCCACGTGCAATCAATCATCCACAGCATTAGTGCCAGAAGTTCCGCACTGAAGCTACAAATGTACAAAAAATGTTACGTCTAGGCCATATACACTAAATGTTCAAATGTCTGTGGACACCCCTTTTATTAAATGCATTCAGCTACTTTAAATAGCCCCCATTGTTGACTCAGATGTGCAAATGCACACATACAGCGTGGCAAGTCCCTGTAGAGAAGGATTGCCAATAGGATAGGACTTTCTGGAACAAATAAACATGAAGATTTTGCATCATGCCTAATGCCAGCCGTGGGCTAGAGGAGTATAAAACCCCTCTAAAACGTTAAGCTGTGGAGCAGTGGAACTGTGTTCTCTGGAATGATGGACTTGGCTCTTGTCGCTGAACACAATCAAATCTTCACAGCAATGATCCAAAATCTAGTAAAAAGCCTTTTCCTCTGGACAGTAGAGACAGTTACTCCAACAAAAACAGAATAAACCCTTTTTAAAACCCTTGATTTTAGACAAAACAATGTGTCCCAGTACTTTTGTCCATACATTATACCGACATACATATCTGATAATGGCCATTTTTAGGAGTTGTAATGATTTTACAACTTAATTTCCATTTTGTTTTATTTTAGTTTCATATAGTTCAGTTTAAGAAATAAACTTTTTCAAAAAATAACTAGCAAAACTAGCAAAATGATCTGCCAGTGGAAAAAGATACCTTTAATAGATAAAAATCCCTGTAAACAAGTAAATCATGTTTAGAAGTTCATTAATCTTATAATATTCTGACAACAAACTTGAAATGAGAAGATATTTTGACTAATTTAAGATGATTCCACTTGCCAAGACATCCTAATTTGCAATGAAGGCTAATGAAGCTAACAAGTAATGAAAGTATTTTATAGCTCGCTAATTAGCATGGTGCAAATTGCATGCCTGAAACATGACATGCTTACTTCAGAATGTGTGGTTGACAAGTACAAATAATCAGAAATAGACTTGCTTACGACGCACTTCAACCCTTTACCTAAACATGCAGGTTCCAAAATGACCACTAGCTTACTTTGGTCCACTCTCGTACATACTAACATGATATACCCTACCAAGTCTGTCTGAGACTTGCTAACAATGTACTGTGGGTTGACGTGAGCCTGTGATGATTTTCCTCATCAGTGAGGTAGAAACCTTCATTGCTTGGTGGTTAGCTACGTTAGCCGTGCTATGTAGCTCCAGCACAAAGCTAAAGACACTAACCTCAGACATCAAATCTGTCTTGGCTTATTGACTACTGGAGTAATGGGAAAACTGTGTAAATTTAAGATACAAAATAAAACGCACTTATGGCTTTAAAAGCTTTGTAGGTGCCTTTTTGGTTGTGTAATGGAGTGGACAGGTGATATCACACAGGACATTTCCACTGATAGACAGGACGTAGCGAGTCTTGGGCAGCGGGGAGAGGAGAGAGGGCACTGTGGGGTCAACACACTCACCGCTCTGTCGAGTTCATTTCCACACCGTCCACTGAAGGCTGCTTCCTTCCCGTGGAGAGAGAAAGAGAGAGAGAGAGAGAGAGAGAGAGAGAGAGAGAGAGGGAGGGAGAGAGAAAATAGCACCGGCCAGCAAAATGGCTTTCGTTCACTGATCAGAGCCACACACACACACACACATTCTCTCACACTCTCTTTATCCCTCTCCCGCTTCCTCTCTCTCGCTTGCACACGTACAGCGCACACACATTTACACTCCTTGGCTCTCTCCATCACTCGCATACACAAACATCGAGGAAGTGAGAAGCTCTAATTCTGGACTAGCAGCCATGCTTTCTAATTGCTCGACGGGAGATGAACAGTGCCACTAGTAGACCTTTTACAGTGGGTGCTAGACCAGCGTAAACGAACTGAGTAGGTTTCAGCTTGGAAACTCCACTTACCAATTGTTCTACATCAGGATGTATCTGAGAAATGTACTCCTTAACCTATTTGCTGAAAACTCAATACAACACCACAAGCTCCACAGATGGGTCTGTGCAGCTTTCCTACTTCTCTAGAAAGACTGATCTGTGCCTGTAGGTCCTTAGGGACGTGAAGCTGATTATGAAGCAAATCAAGCAAATAAGCTGCTGGTGTCTTCAAAACAATGGACTGACCTGTCCAAACTCCAGACCTCAACATCAGTGAATGTGTTCGGGATCTCTTGGATGGTGAGTTGTGTGTTTAAGTCACAGATCCCATATCTACATTACTTGTAATCACCCTCTCAGTGCAAGGTATTAGCACCTAACAAACAGGTGGTACACAGTGACACACAGATAGTGTGTGTATGTGTGTGTGTGTGTGCTGCACAGCTGGCTTCAGAGGGTTGTGGGTTCTATCCTGCTTCTGTACTCTGGGTTCCTTCCACCTCCCAAAAACACACATGGTAGGTGAATGGACTACGCCAAATCAAATAGGTCCCTGCGATGGACTGGAGCCCTATTCAGTGGATATTCTTGCCTTGTTCCCAGTGATTCTTGGTAGGTCTCTGGACTCAAGACGACCCGGACGAAAAACGAAAGAAAAAGAAAATGGATGGAAGGATGGGTGAATGAAAGCACCTGAAGACAGGCAAACACTGTGTGATTTTAGCCCATTTTAAGCCTGATATGATTGTAGCCAACTGAATTTGAGGACCAAATTTAAACATAGATTAGCTGACATTTGCACCCATGTGTCAGGTCCGTGTCACCGCGTCCACCCCGAGGGCGGACCACAGGCTTCATGTTCAAGGATTTTTATGTTGACACCTGTTTACAGACTGCGCCATGTTTGTTCCCGTTATTAGTTCTGATTTGGGTCACCTGAGAGCTGGGGTACAAAAGGGGAGCAAACGCTAAGGTCTGGGCCGAGAATTACTCTTGCGACGCCAAGCGTTATGTTGGCCTCACGTTCATGAGACTTCTAGGAGAGTCTACGGGTTTCGGTAGTGTATGCTCTATCAGAGCTGTTTCACGTTCAGAAGGAGTTCGCTGTCTGGTTCACTGGTTGGACGCCAGTGAGATTCGGCGTCCGGTTCCCTTGCACTCTAGTCACGTAAGTTTATCAGCGCCTGACGAGTGCGGTTTGGGTCCCTGTATCTGGCTTCCCCCCTCCGTTAGGTTGGCCCAGCCTCACTCTGCTCCCTGGCTGCCTACCAGCCTCAGGTGGCCTTCAGGTTTTGCCTGCATTAGTTTGTCACGTTTGTCTTGTTTATCCCTCTCTGTTATTGCTGTGTTTTCCCCTTGTTAATTTGAATAAAACGTTATCATGCATCACACCATCCCTGCGAGTGTTCACCCGTCCATGTCTAGCTTAGCCAGCATGACACCATGTTGCAGCATATCAGCTGGACGGACTACATCATCCATGTGAACATATAAGTCTCAGGCTTTATTTGTACATGGTGGAAAATTCAAACATGCAGTGAGAGTTATCACCAAAGAGCAAGATTTACAAAACCGCACAGTGTATGACTGGCTTAACAGTGAGAGTTAGCTGGGCTAAACTACAGCTTCCACACAATGGGGTTAGTTGAATTCAAACACAGTTAACTATTTGGGTTTTTTTTCAGTAGAAATTCATCAGAAATGTACTATAGATGTCGACTATAATACAAAGCGACTGCTACAACCAGCGTTTCCATCTCAGAGGGTTTTTTTCTAATTAAGTTAATCTGGCTCCTCAGGGCCCCACATGTAACAAAAGTCTGTCTTATGAAGATCTTGACAAAGTCTAATAAATATGGAATGGGCAGTCCTAACCGTGGGTCAGGTTTACGTCAGCTTACCTCTGACCAATCACAAGGCTAAGAGAGTGGCTCCACACTCTCTTCTAGATCTAAAGCTAAAGTTCGAGCTATGCGGAGGGAGCGGCTGCCCCGCACGCCCTGTCGCTCTGCACATCTGGCGCCGTCGCCTCTCTGCTTCACCGTGGAACGTCGCGGCTGGGTGCCAGGGCGCATGGGAGGTCCCAATGCAGCGCCATTGCCGGGGAGATCCGCGGCCTGCTGTCCACCGGTAACCAACCCCACTGGCACAGTGTGTAACCGGCCGCCAAAGCAGTGAAGTGGAGAAGTGACAGGCACCGAAGGGGGAGTGGGGCAAGGCACACAGGGCAGCCACTGCCCCAGAGGTTCAAGCTTGTATCTATATATGGGCTGGTAACTGGCAGATATCAGAACCTCAGTAAACCCTAAAGATTACAACCACAATTCAGAATAAAAAAAAACCTCAAATGTCTCAAGGCTGTGGGCATTGCCATGGTAACAATAACAAATCTGAAGTGTTTGTAAATAGTAGATGCTAATGTTTTTAGTGTGATTTTTATAATTTTCTTAAATTAAAAAGGTGAATTGTTCGGCAAGAACTAAAATGTGTGTCCTACACCCACCTTGTGTTATTATAGCCGATTATTTATCTTACAGTTCTTCATTGAAAAGACTGGGCAATAGCTACTGAAGGTAGCAGTGGCCACTCAGGCCTGGCCCCTCGGCGGCAGCTGATTAGATGGCTGTGTGTGTAGTTAGCGGACAGGACAGGCCGTAGTGACTACTGGGGTCAATGAGTAGACCTGCTCACTCGATGGCTATTCGTTAAAGAGTGGTCAGAGGGTGGAGGCCGGTGTTAACAGTGTCAGCTGAGAAGCTGCCATTCTGGCGGTCACTCCTAATGATCATGCAATCAATGACCATCTCACTGGCTGAGCTGCTGAGTGGTCACACACACACACGTTCACAGAGACAGTGTGTGTGGCTGGAGTCAGGTGAATGCTGATGTCATGTGTTGAACCTAGAAAGACAGATTCACATGCACTGAGAAATGATCAACAGTCTGGAGGAATGAACAGCTGAGTGGACTGTTTTACTTTTGAAAAGGTCTGTCAGAAGTACCAGCAAGATCTAAAATACAAGACACGTTTGTTACCTACATTGATTCATGTAAGAGGTTTTCAGCTGTTGAAATGTAGTATGGGAAAGCTACTGTTGAAGGTTCCTAATCAGAGGATTTAACACTCCATCCATCAGATCCACTCAATGCAGATATCTAACTTCAGAGACTCTCCCAAACCACAGACCCATGCCCAAGCCAACGTAGTGTTAGCTCATTAGCTCTCTAGCAGTTTCCAGTGCAGTGATGAAGAGGCTGGAGACAATGGTATGACTATATGTCAATATAATGTTGTTGTTTTTTTCAAAGCAGTTTGTACAATTTCTTTTGTCAGATTAGTCCAACTCTAATATATTCACTAAATGGACAAAAGTATTGGGACACACCTTTTCCCATTGCCCATTCCCATTGCCACAGGTGTCTCAAAAACAAGCACCTAGCCATGCAGTCTGCCTTTATTAGTATGCCTTCTTTTTTGTCTTTAGTAAAAGAATGGGTGGTTCTAAAGAGCTCACTGAATTCCAGCGCGGTACTGAAATAGGAGCCACCATTGAACAAGTCAGCTGGTGAAATTTCTTCCCTCCTAGATTTTCCACCATCAACTGTGAGTAGTATTACTGAACAGTGGAAGTGTTCAGGAACTACAACAACTGGGGCCATGAAGTGTAGGCCCGTAATTTTATATATATATATGTGTGTGTGTGTGTGTGTGTGGAATTCAATATATATATATATATATATATATATATATATATATATATATATATATATATATGAAAAAAACTTAGTATACAAAGTATCTCTCTGGGCATATGTGGCAATATCTACACGTTTCCAGTCATACCAGTCAATAAATTTATGTGTGTGTGTGTGTGTGTGTGTAATATAGGTTTTAATTAACTTTATTTATTTTCCAATTAACTGATTTATTGATTGATTGGTTAACAAATTAAGCATAACAGTATAAACTTAACAAACACAAAACTTTAAAACAATGTGTTGTTTTACCCAAATGACTTTTCCAGGCTAAATACATAAAAATATATTTCATATTTAATATAAAATAAAAATAGGTTTAATGAAACCAGTCTGTGTCAAGCAATAACCAATTTATTTTTGACCACAAAGTAAAATAACAAACATCAACATGACAAATACTTAGTTTACATGACATCATTAAATGCCAATAGAATAGGACTCTATGGAGCAGATAAACATAAGCCTATTGGTACCATGGCTAATGCCGTGGTCTAGAGGGGAATAAAGCATTGAGCTGTGGAGCAGTGCAACTGGTGTTCTCTGGAATGATGCATGGTACTCCATCCAATACTTTTGGGTTGAGTTGGGTAGATGGGGATGAGGTGGGATGGTGATTGTCCAAGTTCCTCACCTCACTAACCCTCTTGTTACTGAATGCAATCAAATCAAGCGATGCTCCAAAATCTAGAAGAAAGCCTTGCCTGGACGGTAGAGACAGTTACTCCAGTTAAGTTTTTTAATACACTTAATTTAAAAAGAAACAATGAATAAATACAGATGTCCCAATACTTTTGTCCATATAGTGTATACAGATAACTTCCAAATAGCTTCATGCCTTCCTCCCCCCTACCTCCCTCATGCTATACTTTTAGGAGTGTAGCCTTCCTCTGTCTTCCTTCAGGTTGATGGATTCCAAGGGCATCATATCTGAAGCTAACAGTTCAGGACAGGTCATATAATCAAACAAATAACATAAGCCTGGTCTCAAATACATTTTACTGCCTTTTTCAAACCTAGATTGGAAGTAGTTGCACTCATCCACTTCTCTCTCAAATGCACACACTCCCTCCCTCTCTCCCTTTCTCTTTCACTTCCCTCTCCCTCACTCTGCTGTCTCATGCCTAAGTGCACAGGAAGGCTCATTGTAGTCCACTGAGCTGGCAGATAAAAGTAAATTCATTCTCCGTGGCTGGCGACACGAGAAGTTTCCTCCGAGTGGCCCTGGCGCACCACCCCATCTGCCGCCGCGTGAGTGCCTGAAAGGCCCGTTTGTTGGCCTCTCTTCAGAGACCCGGGACCACTCGGAACCCGAGGGTTCTGGACGGCAGCCAGGGAGTGCGGGGCAGAGTGGGCAGTGCGAGAGTGGCTCGGAGTGACACGGTAAACAGCAGGCGGAGAGAGAGGAGGCTTGTGCTCACAGAAACTTTATTGTTACCGTGCCGGCGACGGCACAGTGCCGTGTAAACAGCTCACAGTTGAGTCCACAGAGGGAGGACAAAACACAACAGAAGGGAAGAAATGCTGGAAAGGACGGTGTGGCATCGCAGAGTGAGGTGGATAGTCAGTTAGGTGAAGCCGTGGTCTGGTCAAAAAACAGCAAGCTTCCTAAAGGGGTCTTTGGTTTGGTTCTGAGAACAAAAATTTAAAAACTCCCTTAGGGGTTCTAAAACGTAAAGGTTTTTAGATTCACACACAATTGCACATCCACACATCCAGGTTCTAGGAAAAAACTAACCAGCATAAAACATTTACCACATGAGGAGGTTCTTTAAATTCAAAAATGATCTCTCACACGAGGTTCTAGTGAAAAGCTTTAACTGAAATAAAATCTTTACTTTATGTGGAGGT
Organism: Salminus brasiliensis; assembly: GCF_030463535.1. Lineage (NCBI taxonomy): Eukaryota > Metazoa > Chordata > Actinopteri > Characiformes > Bryconidae > Salminus > Salminus brasiliensis. Next base: position 9,359,795 of record NC_132884.1, read on the forward strand.
TCCTTAAACTTTAAACAGGTTATTCACACTCAGACATTTGCACAAGGTTCTCAGAAAAAAAACCTTTTACCTCCTGATGAGGGTCTTTAAATTCGAAAACCTAGGAAAAACATTAACTGAAATAATACATTTACTCTAAGAGAAGGTTTTTTAAACTTTAAAAGGGTTCTTCACATTTCACACAAATTAAAAGAGAATATTTTAACTGGTATAGAACCTTTACCTTTCTAAGTTGTTTCTAATGTGTTTTATATGTATATGTTATATAATCTCCTCCTCGGGTCTTTAACTAGTGTAGAATATTTATCCAATAAATAAAGAGGTTCTTTAAACCTTAATAAAGGTTCTTCACACTTGAACTTTCACACATGGTTCTATTAAAACACCTTTAACTGTGTATAGAACCTTCACTTTATTAAAAGGGTCTTTGAACTTTGAAGGTTCACCACACAGAATCCTCACACAGGGTCTAGGAAAAGGAACTCCTTACCTCTACAAGATGGTTCTTTAAACTTTAAAAGGTTCTACATACTTACGTGTTTACACAAGTTAAGGGGAAGAACTTTAACGGATATAGAAACTTTATCCAGTAAATAAAGAAGTTCTTTAAACTTAAAAAAAGGTTCTTTACACTTGAATCCTAACACAGGGTTCCAGGGGGTTATAGAACCATAACCTTACAAGAAGATCCTTTAAACTTTAAAAAAAAATACACCTGAATCTCCCCACAGGTTAAAGGAAAAACTGATAAAAATTATAAATACCATTTATCCAGTGAATAATGGGATTCTTTAAACTTAAAAAAGGTTCTTTACACTTATACCATATAAAAGTTTCTGCTGAAGCTTGTGTTGAACTAGTGTAGAAAGTGATTCTGCTGAATTAGGTATAATAATAATAATAATAATAATAATAATAATATCTGTATTTAATGTGTCCACATACTTTTATCCAGAAACACTGGATGTATCATACATGTATGGTACTGCAGTGCTATTATGGTCATTAAGGAGATTTTACTGAGAAGTGTGTCCTTTTCAGTTATTCACAAAAGAAGGCAATTTTATGAATACCTCACTCTCATTGTGTTCCACCAACCCCCCCTGCCTCCCAAAGCTGTTACACCCCATAGTCCATGGGAGACTTTATTAAATAAAACCCAAGTAGCATTAGAAACTGTGTAGAATAGAATACAAGGCCCTCAAATGCTTATAATAATCCTCACCAACTGGCAGTCCAGTCGAAAGCCCTCATTAACCTCATGAACAGTGGGTGTATTATCCAGTTATTAAGATGTACGATTCAGGAACTACAATAAATTATTCAGGAACACCTTACACTCCAAAGCCCTGTATATAGGACCACACTACAGCTCCTTACTCTCATAACTCTAGGAGATATAGACAATATTTAATAACATACATATTAGTCTCATAGAAAGTCCCTTTTACTGTGGTACAGTTCTCTGAAAACATTTATTTATCATAGAACCTTTGATGGTGCATTGCGCTGGGGCCTGTAGTATATGTGCATATGGAATGGGATAGCAGTTATGACTAGTCCCTTCAACATCTGTGACAGACCCCTCAAATCACTACTGAAGGAATTTTACACCTTTAACTCAGGGAAAGCTATAAACATATAACAGTGTTCTTCAACTATTAGCTTGTTTTAAAGCCTGAACTTGAAACAGCAAGTAAACAACAACATCAGTATTTTTACGGCCATTTTTGAATGAGGATATTATGTATGAATGTCATTTTTATGACCCTAGTTACCTCAATGCACTAAGTGGTTCTTCTGTGGAACTAGAACTATGTTTTAAAAGTGACTATTCCTTCAATTTTCCATTGATCAAAGTGTCTGCATAATTAAATGTTTAAGATGTAAACAAAATGAAATGTTGTTTACCACCAGAACTGATCACAGGAACCAGACATGTGAAAGACATGCAAAGCCTCCTAAAGCTACACTATATGGACAAAAGTATTGAGACACCAGTTCATTCACAGTTTCTTCCTAAATTAAGGGTAATAAATAGAGTTCAAATAAAGAGTTTATCCTGCTTTTGTTGGAGCAATTGTCTCTACTGTCTAAGGAAGGCTAGATTGTAGCACGCTGCCGTGCGGATTTGACATGAGTGAGTTAGGTGAGTTGAAGATGTTGGATGATCATCACCCCATCTCATCCCCAACTCCTCAACTCATGCCAGACATATTGGATGGAGCATCACCATTCCAGAGAACACAGTTCCACTGCTGCACAGCTCATTGGCTTTGTACCCCTCAAGTCCATGCCTGGCATTAGGCATGGTGCCAATGGGTTCATGCTCATCTGCTCCAGAGAGTCCTATTCTACTAGCAACATGTCCTCTAGATGGACTAGGCAAGCTATGTGTATGTGTGTGTGCAGTTTCACATCTGTGTCAGCAATGTGTGAAATTTAACCAGACATTACATATAAAGCTCAAAAGATTTGCAGATTCGCTCGGCATTTTGGGCTGTAAATAAAAAAGCTATATTTGTGCTGGAGACATCAGGACATCTGGTTCCTATCACCACCATTGTAAAGATATGTGAGTCAGTAAGTTTCTCTACTATTAACCATTTCATACCAAACCATTCTGAATGGCTTGCTTACATGTCAACTACTGAATCATGCAGAAATGTTAATAAAAATGAAATTCCTCCTTAACAGGTTAGGGTAAAGGTCATTTAAGGACTAGTATATTCAAATATATAAACTTAAGTTTTGAGAATGGGGATTGAAGGGTAGGCCCTATATAGAGATCCTTGCAGTCTAAAGGGGTTTTTAAACAGTAATCTCTCCCAAAATGTGAACCATTTACATACCATGTTAAAATATGACTACTTTTATAAAAGGTTTATAAACAGTTTATAAATGGACTAAAAAGCCAGTCCACATTAAACCTGTCAAGTTAAAACATGTAACCACTAAGTTTAATCATTTAACCCCAAACAGGATGTATGTTTAGTCATTAACCCCTTAACCTCAGGCCATAAGTGTCATTATAAACGTCTATTACCAAAGAACAGCCCCACCAGTTTGTACAGACGTCCCTGTAGTTAGTGAGTAATACACATTAGTATGCAATAATAGATTAATAATAGATTTCTTATAATAGTAATATTCCAAAAGCAGTATCCAGCAAGACCTAAGGTTTAACAGTATAGATGACTATGGGTTCACTATTTGGCAAACAAGAGATCACTGTTGCCCTTTCTATTTACATGTTTTTAACTATGTTAAGTATTTACAACCTAGTTAATAATTTACTATAATATACTAATTTACAATAGTTACTAACTACGAAATTAATAAATAGCTTGCAAACCATTTATAAAGCCTTCATAAAGGTAGCCTTATTTTAAAGTGGTACCAACATTTCTCACCAAATGCTGCAACTTTTGCTCTTTCACTGGCTGATAATTAATATTTACCTATCAATGTTTCACTAATCTCCTCTGCTGTATCGGCCGTGTTGAGTTGGGGAAAAAATCTAATCCCATATTTACTTTCCGGCCCATTTTCTGTCCCCCTGATAATCTGTTTATGCTGCGTCGCGTGGCGCGGCAGCTCGAGGGGTGTGAGCCGCGTTGTGTTTAGGGTTTGAGCGCGATTACTGCGGCTCAGGCTTGGCGGGCACTCGGAGTTGTCAAAGCCTTTGATCTGAACTGCCTTCCCTAATCACTTCAAAAAAAAAAGTGTGTGCTCTCGACAGCACCGTGAGGGCTGTTCTCTCTCTCTCTCCCTCTCTCTCTCTCTCTCTCTCTCTCTCTTTTCTTTTTTCAGATTGGCCCCCTACTTTTTAAGTGCTTGATTTTGGAGCGTTTAAGGCCTGTCATTCGTGATGAAAAAGAGCTCTCAACTGCAGGCCTAGAAAGAATAATAATAATAATAACTGGGTGACGGCTTGCTTTTGGGGACTATTTTTAATATCCTGTCCCTTCTACCTGGTCATCTACAGCGCATACGCTACTAGCAACCCCCACCTTCCCCATACTTCCTCTTCATTCCTTCTCTCTCTCTCTCTCTCTCTCTCTCTCTCTTTCTCTCTCTCTCTTTCTGTCTGTCTTCATATCCACTAAGAGACAAAAGTGAAATCCTTCCGCCTTGTGCTCTATAGACTAGCAGGAACACAAGCAGGGGGGAAAAATGCCTCCACTTTCTTCTTTAACAATAGCATTTGCATATTTTTATAGTCTCTCAAAGAAAAATAGCCGGCAGGCTAAGGGCTGCAGCAGCAGTGTGAGCTGAAAACGGAACCAGGGGAGACGGTGTGTGTGAATGTGTGTGTGTGTGTGAGAGAGAGCGAGAGAGGGAGATCTGTGTATGCGAGTGTGTGTGTGTGTGTGTGTGTGGTTGGATGTGTTTGTGTGTGCATTCGCTGCATGGCTACTTGGTCCCTCCACTGGCGAGCGAGGCTGGGTCCCGCGTAGAGGCCCCAGTGCCTGAAGAAGGAGGGAGAGAGATGGAGAGATGAGGACCAGTGGAAGGAAGGCAGGAGGGAGGGCGAGTGATCGTCTGCAAGAGAAAGGAAACAGTGTTCACAAGAGACGGCTAAAACAAAAGCATCACAAGAGACGGCTAAAACTGCTCTTTGAAGACAAATGCTTCCTGCTGGACAGTGAAAACAACACGCAGGGTTACACTTTGTTCTGACGGGCCCCTCTAGATGCCCAGTAGATGGTCTTTAAAGCTTATCTTTAACTAACACTCACCTGAGCATCTATTAACTGCAACTGATAAAAAAATATGTTTAAATTAATGTAAAAGAATCCATTAAATCTAAACCTAGCCCTAACCTTAACCTAAACCCAACATCTAAACCCCAACCTAATTCTATACCCCTAACCTCAACCCTGTTGAGAAAATCAACAGATTTCAACAGTTTGTGAACAGTCATCTGGGAATAATCTGTAGATAGCATGATGATAGTCTGTAGGGGACCATGAAAATTAAGAAAAATATTATTATAGCTTAGATACTCCATTACATAAGCATAATAACAATATAATGCAATATAATATAATGTACATTAATACATAAACCTCATTAAGTAAGCCTTAATAGCCTTATATGACCACATCATCTCCTTTCAGTTCATACAACTTACAACTTAAGCCTATTTAAAGAAAAACCCTCAGCCACGACATACAAACTACGATGGACAGCCACGTGTCCCCAGTGTCCTCTTATTAGGAAAAACAAAAAAGAACTATATATATATATATAGTCAATCTTGCATTTGCATGAGCACACATTCAAACAGAGGTGTCCAAACATTTAACTTGTACTGTTTATGGTTCTTTGCCTGGTTAAGGGTTCTTCTCCACAACTGAAATGGTTCTAAATAGAGCATTTATGTGTGTGTGTGTGTGTGTGTGTGTGTGTGTGTTTGTGTGTGTGTGTGTGTGTGTGTGTGTGTGCGTGTGTATGTGTATATTATATGTAGGTACATTCCGATGCAAAATGATACCTAAGAGCAGTATCCTGTTCTTGTCTGAATATAGTGTTTCCTCTGCTGCTCATGAGGTGAGTTACTCAGTCTAGAAGCAGACTGTAGCCACTTCTCTAACACCTGAGCTGCAGCAATAATAACTCTGCAAATAGAATTTTCATGACATTAAAACATATATCTCCTAGTGCTGGACTTTCCTGCAAATGATCATTTAAATAAGTGTGTGAAATAGGAGAGAAATGGTTGTTTCACTGTAGCTAGCAACAGCCAATTACACCATGGACACCTTTAGACATTGACCCCTCTAACAAAGATTGTGGGGTATTCTGTAATTATTCTTAAACTGCCCTTTTTCTATCTTTCCCCTGAAATGTACTTATAACATGTTGTTTGGGCTTATAGACAGATATGCAATATATTATTCCCCACCTAAATACTATGTATGCACAGTATGTATTGTTGTAGCGATCTGCTGTACACTTAGAAACCTCAACAAGGTATACATAGTACACCATTAAAAAACATTGTTAGACAAATTGGGCTTCCATAAAATAGGCCCTTTCAGACGTATTGCAACTGCACTGCTATGAATCGAAAAGGGACGTCTATAAAACCAACATGTAAATTCTGAATATTAGACAATGAGGAGCCAATATGTGGGCCTACATATGGACCCTTAGAGATGTAAAGGGTTAAACTTACATTTGCATATGTTTTATAGCCATTTGCTTCTGTGTCATGTCTAATTCTCTTGTGTCAACCTACCGCAACCTAACGTGTACTAAAAGGCCACAGAGAGGCCTGGCTGGCGAAGGCAGATGGACCCCATGTCTGGCGCTTGGATCAGACTATCTATTTATTTGAGCATTAAACGCCACATTTGTCCTTCTGTATGTTTGAAAATATCAGAGATATTAGCAGTTAGCATGCAGATTCCCGATGCCCTCCATTTCAGACTGCATTCGTAGTCCACCCTGATGAAAACAGACACGGCCCTGCTGCATATGCCTAGGTTTGCATCAATGCGCATCCCCTTCGCACACAAGCCGGCGGTACCGTACAGGCGTTACCACGCACACCGCAAATTAGAGTCATTGACCTTTCGACCTCATACATGAGACGCATATGTTCCTTTTGCTTTGGCCATTATTCAGGCTCACAGCGCTGTTAGGCACTCATGATATGCACATTTTCAACACAAGTCCAGCCGTGGATGATCAAAAATGCATTGCATGATCCCTCGGCCAAAGGCTGCGGTCCGCTTCTGAGCTGTCCGAGCCAAGTGCTGAGTAACATGCGGTGGGCAGTGCTGGCACGGGGTCAGGCCAGAGTTAGCGGTGCCGCTGAATGTTGCTTTTTGTTGCCCTGCAGGTATGCGTGAGCACATAAAGAGAAAGAGGGAGCAGGAGAAAAAGAGCGAAAGAAGGATGTGGCACCAGGGGGGGAGCAGAGCTTTGAGAGAACATGCGAGGCGAGTGTGAGGCACTGAAGATGTATGCAAACCCATTTCTGAACAAATGGGCCAGGCCGAGCTCAAACGCGGAGAGGGTTATTAGCATCGAATGTACATAAGGCGCGCATGAATCAAGCCTTACCCAACTGCAGAGCGTGCCCGCACATACAGGAGGCGACCGGCGGCACAAGTACGCACACAGACACACACACACATACCGACCTGCACTACAAGAAAGGTAATTCCAACCATGTCCTCAGAACCCTGGTGTAGAAGCTTGTGTGGGGAGGTTCTTTACACGTTACTTAAAATGGCTGTTTACAGAACCATCTATTTAAAGCTACTTTGGGGAACCAAAAGTAGTCCTTGTAAGGAGGCTGACTGGCAGCTTTATTTTTCAGAGTGTAGCACACTAATGGACAAAGTAAGGTCGTACACATGGTGCAGTACCCTAACAGTAGCACATAGAGTTTCACTTCATTTGCAGGTTATGATGAACCTTCACTTTTAATCAGTGTCCAGTGTGTTCTTGCCGCTTTGCTCCAGCTAAACGTTTGGCCGACTGGCTCAGTCGTCAGCGAGGCAGGCCCCTCCAGCGCACAGCACACAGCCAACTCCAACAGCGGGCCCATCATTTATCCCTGATTGGCCTGAGAGCGGGGGAGTGCTGAATTGGTGCTCCATAAAGGGACCAACATTTCCTCCCCGTTTTTCCCCATGAATCTCCAGCACTGCAGGCCCGGCTACATTGATACAACACGCGAGGAAAAATTACGGCCCTATTATTTTATTTGCATTACCTGTAATAGGCCACATATTGCTAGTGGTATTTATTGCACCAGAGTTGCCAGATATGCTGGGGATTTATTATGCTGACAGGCCTGCACTCACTCAATCAAAGCTTGATGTTTTGTGCAAATTCTGAACATACATATACATTCTTTATACATGGTAACTAATATAATGTGCATTGGAAGGGGGGATTCAATGTGGTCAAGTTCAAGCTAGATGACCACATCGGGCCAGTTTGCCAGATTTGTCCTGTTATTTTTTTTTATTATTATTATTTTAGACGCATCTACATCGTAACAGCTGCTTTTTTACTCAAAAATCGCACTTTCGGAGTCAGCCCGTGGTTTGTTATGCTGACTAAACGTGGTGGACAGTACTGCCCACAACCAGCAATGCCAATTCACTGCCAGTATGCAATAATTTCAATATTGCTGTACATGAAAGCATGCGCAGGACAGGCTGTGCTTTTTCTCCTCCTGCCAAAAACTCACTCTTTAAAACAATGGATCCTAAGCGGTTCCTTGCTTGGATGCAAGGTTGTTTGGTTGTTTGGTAGCAGTGTTTCTATAAAGGACCTTGAGCACTGCAAGAAGCATTCAAATGCATAAATGCATCTTTGCCTGGTGAAATGGTTCTTTTCTGGGATAGGAAGCCTGATGCATTTGGTGTGTTAAAGAACCATCTAAAGAAGGTTCTACATATCACTCCAACAAGTTGCACTGTGGTCAAAGAATCTCTTTGGTACTATATTTGGTACGCTGTGGTACTATGCTACACAGGCTCTAAGTAAAGTCAATGATTCTATACAGAACCATGGCAACTCAAATCCATCCAATGCATTTGAATGCCTAAATGCCTCGTATTTTGGCCTTGTTAAACCTGGTTATTCTCTGTGATGAGAAGAAAAGCTCATGCGCATGGTTCTTAAACTACAGAACCTTTTCAAATGGTTCTACACTGCACCAAAAAGGGTTCCACAATCCACCTCTTTTACAGCATGTGACTTTAAATCACCATTTTGGTAAATAAGATGAGCTGTAGACTGGGAGAGACTGTTTTTTTAAAGACCCCTCCACCGAAAGGTTCTCGAAGGAACCAAAACATGGTTCTTTTATGTCATCCCGTTTTGACACTGTTATTCAACTACAGTGTGTGCAGTCTATTGAACAGGGCCTGGTACCCTCCAGAACCTCGGTACGCCATGACTACTGCTCCTCTTTCTCTCTCTCTCTAACTCTCTCACATACTCACTCACTCGCAAATACACACACACACACACACACACACAAGTACACTAGCTTGATTTTTCTGACTGAAGTTGGAATTGCAGGAGATCCGTCCTTCCTCCCGAAACGAGAAGTGAAAAAGGCAGAGAGGTCACTCGGTGTGCTACGTTTCTCTGTTATCCAATTTGATTGGGATTTGGGGGTGATTCGTGCCGTTGCGTCCCGGGGGAAATAAATGCTTTGATTAATGTAATCCCGAGCAGGGAGCTACCACAAACCACTCTCCTGGGGAAACGCCGCTGTTTGACAAACAAAAACACAGGAGCCACAAGCAAAGGCTGCACATGGCGGCTACATACGCAGAGGAAACATCACGGCTCACCTTTCCGCATTGAAGTCCCGTGCCAAATTAGACTGCTGATGTGCGATTAAAGTGGAATATTGATTAACACTGATCCCAGTCCCAACAATATGTGTACAGTGCAGAACGACACATTTCCCCAATGCCGGCTGGCCTGTCCTGGACATGTGAAGGACTAAAGAGCCAAAGCTATGGCCAAGCATCCACAGAGCAGAAGGACCTTTGATCTTTTAGGGACAATCAGTGACCCTTAAGGGGCTCACTTAACCCTTTCTTTCCCACGTTCAGTTAGACAAAGATACACACACACACACACACACACACACACACAGAGAAACACCTTTCTGAAGCTTTGTGATGTTATTTTCACACCCACTTCTCACTTATCTCTTATCTCTCCACTCAAGCACAACCGGTACACTGTTACCAACTCCAACGGTCAGACATCACATGAGCAAATTTTGGAGCCCATAAACTAAACACACGCCCTGTTCCATTTACCCATACAGAGGCCTGTTGAGCTGTCCTAGACCAGCCTGTCCAACTGACAGCATGGTCTTGCATTGACATGATCATATTTTGAGTCTGATGCTATTATTTTATTTATTTATTTATTTATTTTTTAAAACGTCCCAGCAATAAACAGTGTGGATGAGGGTTATCTACACGTACGTTCGACCACCCCAACAGGAACAGGAGTGAGAGCCAATTGCTCCATCTCCACTCAGAGCGAAAACACACACGCACAGCCTCCTTGTTTTAGGACTTAAACGCTATGAATAATTCATTCCTATCGCGCCCAGGCACTCCCTGTGTTTACCAGTTCCGCGAGCCAGGAATTCGTTTAAAGCAAATTATGATATTTACATGGATTTCCAATAAGAAATGGCACAATCAATAAGGCTTAGCTAATACGCTGGTGAAGCAGCGAGTCTGGATGATCGCGCTGAGGAAGGCAGGAGGCTCTGCAGCGGCGCTGCGCTGAACCCGGCCCGGGTGGGAATGACGCACTGGGGAGCAGGAGGAGAGAAATAAGGCGGAACGACAGCCCCTGAAGACCCCATGTGTCGGGGCAGGAGAACAAACAATGGTCTGCTCGCTTTCACTTCTTCCAAATCACCCATTCTTTCAGCTGGAACCAAACTTTCACACTGATCAGCTTTTTTTTTTTAAGTACTTTTATAGGTATGCACAGACACACACAATTAAAATAAATTAATTAATTAAAAAAAAAAAAAAAAAAAAAAAAAAAATATATATATATATATATATATATATATATATATGCATTCATTGTTTTTATTTTAGCTAATACATTTAGTGCTCTGTTAATGTGACATCTATTAAATATGCTATTTATGCCTGTATTATTATTATCAGTAGTAGTATTAATAATAGTAATAATAATAATATGTTGCAATTATATTTAATTTGCATTTAATAATATTACCGTTACTTTAATTTACATTATTTAAAAATAATATATTTATTTTTTTAATGCGTTTTAATGTGTGTTCATCTACACATCTACAATCTAGTCTCATTTTAACTGCGGTATCACGGTTACATTTTCTGCGTGCTGTCGATTTAATTTATTTATCTATGATTAAAATAAAACGCTACACCTAATTTAACCTCTCTGGAAGCGGCCCAAACCAGAGTTAATGCAGTCACGTGCACGCGCGCAGCTTTGTCCTAACGAATGACCAATAAAGCATCATGACAAGCAAAAACATCTCGAAGTTATCTGTTAATATTAAAGCACTTTTCATTTCAGCAGCAGAACACCTTAATATTTTACCTAATTGCTTCAGACAAATCCCAAACGACTGCCGAGTTAAACACGACAAATTCTACAGAATAATATAGAAAAATAGCGGGAGGCAGACGGACGCTTATTTGATTTATCCTCTTTCCAACTTCTTCTAGCCCAAAGCGACTGTGCTACTATCGGTCTATAACGTGTGTTGGCTATTTCTTGTCTACTTCTGGGTAAAAAAAAATATCCTCTATCATTTCAAAATATCCATCACTCTGAAACTCTAGACTGAGTTCAAATGTATGATTTATGGTTGGGAAACAAAACAACACAAGTGAATATCTGGGACAAATATGCATCTGATGTTCTAGACTTCCCCCACTGAGACATTTCTGAAGACTTCGTCATATGTGTGCTGTAGGCTACAGTGTATGTGTATGTGTGTACCAGGATGGGACCCAAACGAGTGCTATTTTCTTCATTTAGGCCCAGTTGTTTGTCGTGTCATGCAGATTTATTCTTTTATTTTGTTATATACAGTTTTCTGTCAGTAGAAACGCGGATTCTAAATATGGGAATGAAACCCTTTTAAATCGACATGTAAATTAAATCACTGTGGACTGAGTATCTGAACTCGGTTTATTTTTTAACCGTACTGCTTTTATCTATGTTTGATTTCAGTCAAACTAAAGAGGCCATATTCAGTGAGGTTAACTATTTTCAGCTGAGAGCTGAAATATATCATTTTAAAATATGTTCGTTTTAAATGAGAACAAAGTTCATAATTAGTGTTTGAAATATACATTAAAAACAAATCCATATCCAAGTCCATAATTACGCAGCACTCACCAATCAAACTCGCTGTGGTGAAAAAGAGCGACACCTGCCGGCACCAGCGCGCGTCCTCAATACGTCACTGTCCAACGACTACCGTTTTTTTTTTTTTTATATCGAGATCCAAAAAAACGCCACAGACGGACACACGGCCATTCCAGTTAACCCGGCACGGACTACTGTATAAAAAAAAAAAAAAAAAAAAGAAAAAACCGACGACCACTAAACGAATCTGAGGGGGTCGCTTTGGCTCTCTGCTCGATCAATCTTGGCTCCACTGAAACCGTCTTTCATCTCAACTCCAGTGCACAAACATATAGCTTAATGCGACCAGTGTTCCCTTCTTTTATCCCACTCACCATGGCAACCCCAACGCGGGCTTCAGAAATGCTTTGCCGTCAATGAAGCGAGCGGTCTAATGGGGGGTGAGAGGGGAGGGGGGTGAGATGGCATCTTCAGAAAAACTCACGAAAACTTCACAAAAACTGGAAAACAGATTCGGTGTGATACACAGCTGATGAACAGTCGTAAATGTTATATAAACAAAAAGAACGTGATAATCTCATTTATCACAGCATTTTCGACGTAGCCTCTAAAGCTAATTTCTGAATTTAATAAACATTCACTGATTTTTTTTTTGTATTTGTCTTTTTCGCAGTAACCAGTGGTGACAGCGGTTACCCATTAAACGGCGGGTCCTCTCCTCTCCTGGCTCCTGGCTCCTGCTGCTCACTGGTCCCCTTCGGTTTATTCATATCTAAGGATCCTGACCGTTATCACCAGCCGGCTACATTAGAGGCTGTTAGAGGCTACACTACACAGCAGAGGCTACAGAGGCTACACTACACGACTTCCCCTCAAACTTTTCGGCTAGAAGTGAAGAGATCGATTTATGTAAACGACGCGATCCACTCGTACGCGACTCCTGCTACAATTCCTCCGAGGCTCCGCTGTTTAAATTTGATTGATTGCACTCTCGCCCATTGGACATTCACTACAAAACCGTGCAGCTTAACCGTCTGCCTCGCTATTTATAAAGCTACAAAGCCCTATTGATTGCCTAGGTACGATTCCTATTATATATATATATATATATATATATATATATATATATATATATATATATATATATATACACATATATATAATTACAAATAATAATAAAGATATCTAATCTTATCATGCAGGTCTAAAGGGTCAAAGGACAGCAGTGCGTCCATATCACTTACCGTGAGGATCCCAGCTACACAACCCCCCCCCCAACAATAATAACAACAAAAAAAGAAAAGAAAAAAAATAGTCTCAAATGCTCAAATGTAGTTTTACGCCTCAGTCAGTGACCGTGTGTCTCCCTCCGATTCCGTCCTTCCTAAGATTTTCTTCCCTCTGACTCAACTGAGCGGAGCTCTCCTCGGCACCGCTATTATTTTCACTAAAATATATGAAAATTTATGCAAATGAAAATCAGCACTAACTGTTCGTCTCTTGTTATACTTGGGGATTTTTTTCCTCCCTTTCCCCCTCTCTCCCTCTCTTACTCTGCGCTGAAAACAAACGATAGCTATCCCCAGCAGGGAACGGGGGACCTTGTTACATAAAAAAAACAAATAAATAATAAACACCCGCGATTTTCAGATGAAAAAGTGAAAACTTAAAAAAAAAAAACAAAAAAAAAAAAAGTTGAAGGCGTGAACGTTTTTGGAAATGGCTTTGGCTCGCGTGCACGCGCGCTCTCTTCGTGCGCGTGCACGCGCCTCGCCTTATTCGTGGACGCGCGAGACGGGCTTTTGAAAGCTAGCGGGAAATTACACACACACACCCCCGCTTTACACACACCCCCGCAAGAAAAAAATAAACCCTCTGTATATGTTAATGAACACACGGCCCCATGGCGGCGGCCCTTACTCAATGTAAACAAATCCACGAGGTTCCTTCTTTTTTGAGTCTGATCCAAATTCAGTCTACTGGGGGTGGGGGGTGGGGGGGGAGTGTGTGTTTCTGAGTGTGAATGTAGGTGGGTGAACGGGAGCGCGCATTTGCTCTCTAGTACACTCCCCGAACACAGTGAGCTATCTGTGTTGTATCTCGCTGAGCCGAACCTGAGGTAAACTAGCATCAGCTAAGAGAACAGATAGCCCTCTTTCTGCGCAGTGCTCGCTAGCTAAAGCGGCAAGTTAACAAGAAAGCTAATCGCCAAAAGCTCGGCTCTGACCTCTCTCCTCCCTCACATCTCCCCCTTCCTTCTCTCTGCACGGCTGAGCTCGCTTGTAAAAAAAAAAAAAAAAAAAAAAAAAACGTGCCAGCTCGAGATTCGTCTCTGACATGCGTCGTCTTATATATCCGTGTGCTCCAGGGCTCCGGTGACGAGGCACGTGCGATACTTGGAAAACGAACGCAACTACGAAGCTCGTCGTTCCCTCCGTCCTGTTGCTCAAATTAGGATTATTTTTTTTTTTTGCTCGCGAATCCCCTCGAGGACCACTCAATTTGCCCTCGATTTGGTTGCCACTTTCACTCTTGCCCTGCTTCGGTGGGGTTTGTCTGCACGCGCGCGCCCCGTTTCCGCTCGGAAGCATCTCGCAGCCTGTCTCGCGTTAACTCTTGACCGGCTGATGCGCGAGCTCTTATTTCAAGCTCTTTTGGAGTGCAAAGAATGTAATGAAATATGTGCACAACAACTTTTACGGCACGTTTAGACTGTCTGTGGGCCTGCGTGTGAAAAAAGCAGCTATCTCAGAACACTGCTGTTTCTGTATTTGGACCTTCATTCACATCCATAGCGTGCTAGCATAGCAGCATGCAGTTGCGTTTGCAGTGCAACGAAATCGCAATTCCATTTCTAGTGCAGTGAAATCACAGTGCCATTGATTTCCCTCAGTGTGCATATCTATGCAGTTCTACACGTTGCAGCGTGAACAGTATAGACTACACCAGCATTGTAAACGAGCAAGCACGTCTAGTGTGATGTCTCTTATATTTTTAAAATGTTCATTTACGTGTCTTGGTTTATTTATTTGAATTCAAACGCAGCCAATTGGAATGGCCGGAAGGGGGAAGGGGGCGGGGTCTGGGCGCCTGAAGCGGGCTTCCCTCGACCTGTCAATCTCGCCTCGACCGTCCAATCTGGGGGAGGCGTGCGCTCCACTTCCCAGTATTTTGGTGGGTGGGGGGGGGATGAAGCGAAGGGGGGGCAAAGACGCGGAGGCTGCGCGCGGCGCGGGGGTAAACATTCGCGTGTCCGCGAGCGCTGAGGGAGGGACGGAGTGGAGCTGACTGTCAGAAGGAGAGAGAGAGAGAGAGAGAGAGAGAGAGAGAGAGAAGGAGAGAGAGAGAGAGAGAGCGAATGAGAAGGAAGGCTCGCAAACGCAGCCTCTGCGCCGTAATACTGGATTGTACTTCAGCCGGAGCGCTTTGGCAGCTTTAAACACATCAAAACAGAACAAAGAGGGAGAGCAGCGTACCGGGCAGCAGCAGCAGCACAAAAAAAGAAAAAGAATCTGCAAAGAAAAGAGAAGGGGAGGCAAAAAGGAGGGGGACCTGAGGAAGAGGAATCTCTGCAAGCAGATTACAAAAGAAACTGAGGGAGGAGAAGCACGTTTTGATATTTTCGCCAATCGGTTGTTTGGACTGTTGTTGTCATTGTTTTTGCTTTGTTTTTTATTTTGTTTGTTTGTTTTTAAGGCGTCTGACCGTCTGAAGTTGAAACGTGGTGGTGAAGTTGTGTTTTTAATTTTCCAATTTTTATTTTTGTTTTTTTTTTCTTTCTTCAATTTTTCAACAAACTGCAAAATCGTGGAGGACTGTTGATGACTTCCGAGGGCTTTTCGAGACCCACCCAAAAATAGGAATTATGGTGTGAAACATATGAAAGTCCGAGCTGTAGAGCCTACGGATTTTTTGTGTTTTTAAATAATATTATTATTTATTTCATTTTTTTCTGCACCTGCTGTTTATTCGTCCCGAGCCACTTTCGATGGTGTTGGCCAGACTTTTAAAGTTCTGAATAATTCATGAGATTACAGTTTTGCCTGCGTTGAAGAAGTAAAGAAGGAGGAAGAAAAAAAAGCGATAAAAAAAAGTTTGTCCAGAAAAAGAAGAAGCAGGGAGGGAGGGGGGGCCGACTTGCTTGACCAGCAGCCCCGTTGCTGAAAATCAGCGGAATGGCCACGGCGGCTTCCAACCCGTACCTGCCCAGCAGCAGCATCCTGTCGTCGGGCTCCATCGTGCACTCGGACTCGGGCGGCGGCAGCATGCAGGCGGGCGGCGGCGCGGTCACGTCGGTGTCCGGTGGCTACCGCGGCGAGCCGGCGGTCAAGATGGCGCAGAGCGACTTCATGCCGGGCGCCATGGCGGCGGCGGCGAGCAACGGCGCGCACATGCTGAGCCACGCGCACCAGTGGGTGACGTCTCTGCCACACGCGGCAGCCGCTGCTGCTGCCGCGGCGGTGGCCGCCGCCGAGGCCGCCTCGCCCTGGTCCACGAGTCCCGTGGGCATGGCGGGAAGCCCGCAGGGGAGCCAGCAAGGAGGCCAAGGGGGGCAGGGCCAGGGGGGGCAGCAAGGCGGGCAGGGCGGCCAGCAGGACGTGAAAGGCAGCTCGGCACGGGACGATCTGCACGCGGCGTCTGCGCTGCACCACCGGCACCTGGGGCCGCACCAGACGCACGCCGGTGCGTGGGGGGCCGCGACGGCCGCAGCAGCCGCCGCCGCTGCGCACATCTCGTCCATCAGCCAGCAGCAGGCGCAGCCGCAGCAGTCGCTCATCTACTCACAACCCGGCGGCTTCACGGTCAACGGCATGCTGAGCGCACCTGGCGCCCAGAGCCTCGTGCACGCGGGGCTCGTGCGCGGGGACACGCCGGAGCTGGAGCACACCGGCCACCCGCATCATCCTCACCACCCGCACCACCACCATCACCATCACCACCACCAGCAGCAGCAGCAACAGCAACAGCAACAGCATCACCACCAGGCTCCGCCGCCGCCTCACCACGCGCACCACCCGGCCAGCCACCACGGCCACGAGGCGCACTCGGACGAGGACACGCCGACCTCAGACGACCTCGAGCACTTCGCAAAGCAGTTTAAGCAGCGGCGCATCAAGCTGGGCTTCACGCAGGCCGACGTGGGCCTCGCGCTCGGCACGCTCTACGGCAACGTCTTCTCGCAGACCACCATCTGCCGCTTCGAGGCGCTCCAGCTCAGCTTCAAGAACATGTGCAAGCTCAAACCGCTGCTCAACAAATGGCTCGAGGAGGCCGACTCGTCCACGGGCAGTCCCACGAGCATCGACAAGATCGCGGCGCAGGGCCGCAAGCGCAAGAAGCGCACGAGCATCGAGGTGAGCGTCAAGGGCGCACTGGAGAGCCACTTCCTTAAGTGCCCCAAGCCCTCGGCGCAGGAGATCAGCTCGCTGGCCGACAACCTGCAGCTGGAGAAGGAGGTGGTGCGCGTGTGGTTTTGCAACCGGCGGCAGAAGGAGAAGCGGATGACGCCGCCCGGAGTGCCGCAGACGCCGGAGGAGGTGTACTCTCAGGTCGGCAATGTGAGTGCAGACACACCGCCCCCCTCCATGGACTGCAAACGAATGTTCACAGAGACGTAGAGCAGCGTAAACAAAGACTAAGAGAAACAAAACAAAACAAACAAACAAGCAAACAAAAAACCTATTTTATATATGAATAATCACACAGACTATCACCGAGATAGCCAAACCATTTTGATACTGTGATTGTGAGGGAATATGAATGAGACTGCAGATGTGTTATATATTTTTCACCAGAGAGAAAAGCAAAAAAAAAAAAAACACTGAAAAAACTGAAAAACATGCACCCCCCTTTTTCTTAACCCCTCCAAACCCCCCATACCTAACCAACCCACCCACCCAAAACCGCCCGCTTAAAAAACAAAAACCTTCTTGCAGGCCCCCGTCCAATGTCTTAACCTAAAAGGTTCTGTCTGCTTTTTCTTTCAGGGACATTTTTTAGTAGATTACTTAAAAGATGCAAGTTTATGTGGGCCGAGCGAGCCGGGCGACCAGAGGGTGACAGCTACAAGTTCGTTCCATCAGGTAATTCTGGCGCATTGACTTCAACTGGGAAATGAAACCAAGCATTTAGAAATTCTCCCCCCTGCCACCACGACCACCACTACTACCACTACACCCACAACCCCTACCCCCACCCTGCACCCCTATACATGTCCTGTTTTCGAGAGGCAATTTGTATGTGTCGAGATGGGACGTTAAACCCCCTCTCCATCACCACCAACACCAACACCGCCCCCAGAAAAACGGGGGGTGAAATTTTTGAACAGTGAACATCTGAACATCCAACTCACAGTGGCTTCCAACTTGCATTGTTGTTTTGCAGAGAAGACTGCATGGATTCATTTTTTGACAAACCAACGACGGAATGGGAATTTTTCTTCCCCTCCTTGCCTTCCAGCTCTTCTGAACATGAACACAAACACACACATTCGCACACACACAACAACAAAATCCTAAAGACTGCCCTCGTTTTCTGATCTCAAAGATCACGTCTTTGGAAACTCGTTTTTATGTACTGAACTGAACGTGACATGGATTTTTTGGAGAGAAAATTCTAAATCAAAGACTGACATTTGAAACAAAGAAAAGAAAAAAAAGTGACAATTCCTCAGCTGCACTTATTTGAAATCCTCTGCGAGAGTGGGGCCAGAGCTGTGGATGTGTCCCCCACCCCACCCTCCAACTCCCCCACCCCACCATGCTGCCATTTCCAAGCAGTATTCTTTGGTAGGTTTTCATAAACGAGACTATGTAAAGCCGGCAATATATAGATTCATTAGATCAGATGCTGATCGGAATTATTTACTTTATATTTTTCATTAAAATGCTTTGTTTTTAATATTTTATTCGGGATACATATGGACTATTCCAAACAGTAATTTATTTCTTCCCCAGACTTGTGAAAAATGTTCTCTACCCTGATTTTTGTTTCGTTTTTTTCGTTGTTGAATTTCTTCGTTTCACATTTTTTTATTTTGTATTATCGTTTCGTTTTTTTCGAAGGAGCACAAATCAATATGAGCTGACTTTGGCAGTAGGTAATAAGGGTATTTTGATGTGATGATTTGATTGTAATTTAATTTCCAGTAGTGATTCCGTAAGAGATGATTGAGAACAATAAATTTGTTAGAATGAAAAACAAAAAACGATTGTGTGTTTTGCCTAAACTGCTGGAGAGCGTGACTGTATTTACTAGTGGATATGTTGGGTCGGGAATGTTAATTTAAGGCTTTTTAAAAATATTGTTTGTCAGTATGACCTAACCTACAGCTATATCAGAATCCAGAACTATAGTGATGTCATCCTTATTTAAATAAAAAGACAACAACATTTTTACATCTACACACCCGACCACGTTTAGGCCTCATCCGCAGGCCTTCAGGTCGGACATTTGGACTGCACCTTCTCTCTGTTCTATGTTGTATTTGTACATGTGTGCACTGGCCTGGTGTTACACCGTGCAGATCCACGGCATGCTTGTTCCTTTATCTCGAGGCAGTGCATGGCTGTCTAAGCAGGGCTATGCATGGGATGTAGGCTAGTAGCAGTGGCCATTAAGAGAACCCGGAGGGAGGCTGTTTGCAGCTGGTCCTAGCTCATATCACGCTCTTTTTACTGTAGATCGCCTTTGCACACGAGTCATGATTCCTGCTCCTCTGTGACTGTTGTCAAGCCCCAAAAATAAAAAGGCACGCAGCAGCCACGGGGTATGGTGCAGTGCATGCATTGCTGCTGCAGCTGCACGATCCAATGAGTGAGCACTAAGCTAAATAGTTTAAAGCTCGAACAGTGATGCTGAGATTTTGGTTTGGGGGTGGTTGTGGTGGGCGTTTGACAAAAACGTACATACAGCATGTCAGTCCTAAAACCAGGGGAGAATTTCCAGGCTGCTGCCTGCTGCCCATCATGCCTTTATTACACATCAACAAACCGTAGGCCAAGTTAGTGCAGTGCACGTGCGCACCTTAGAGTTAAAGCAGCTATTTGCGCGTGGTGTTTTTTCCTTAATGGTACAGTGTTGTTTAGGACACGTGAAACGTGGTCTATCAAATTGCTTTTTTTATTTTTATTTTTATTTTTATTATTGCTGGAACTGCTTTGCCTCTCCAAGGCAACGTAAAAACAACAAAATGAGTTAGGACAGTTTAGAGTTTTAATAAATAAATTGTGTTCACAAATAATTAAACAGCTTAAACATTTCAAATATTTTTGTGGGCTAGGTGTTTTAAACAACGTTATTACAAAATAACAATTAAAAAAACAACAACACGGTTATATTTTAAGTTTATACGCTTGGTTACATCCAAACATATGATTATGTAATTTTCTTATTTGTTTAATAATATAAGTCATGTAGGCTCACCAAAATGCTTAAGAAACGCCAAGCTGCCACAACTGTTGGTGAACTTACTGTTGTTTATGGGTGATCTGTCGTGGCGATCATTTGAGCACTTTTTAGGCAGCCCTGGTTTTTGGGAGTGAATTATATGACTCGTGGAGCTTATTCATTTCGTTGAATAAAAGTGTCGTTTTGGGACGAGGCTTTTGTAAAGAAAGGGTAAAAAGAAAAAGGAAAATGTGGAATTGTACGGAATTGCTTAGCCCTCCACTTTTTCTTCTGTGGGTGACTATTCAGCAGTCCGCTCTCTCCAAAAATTTAAATTTCGCGGATGATTTCCCATATTCCCATACACGAGTTGCTAAGCAACCGAATTCAATCAATGTTATAGAAGTATGCATCCCCTCTCTTTGTCCCCAATAATAGGGGTGGCAGGCTGGCATTCACTCTGATTTGGTATAACCTGAATGAGAGGGGGGTCGCCATTGAGGAACGAATGGGATTTATTATTGACATTCACCAAAACTGCAAAACTGCACTGTTTTTGATTTTGTAGACACTTTTGTTAGCAGAAGTGTCACAGATGTGACTGTCAATGTGACCCCGTGTAAGAAATATTCCACATTTATTTTGGTTGGGCTAGTAGACTCTGTGTTATTATTATTATTATTATTATTATTATTATTATTAATAATAATAATAATACAGTTAGTTTATTTATTTTAGGCAGCTTACAACTTATGCACAGAAATGTAATAAATGTATTTATTTGAAGTCCGGTGTGTGGAGCAACTTATTGAGGTTAACACATGCATAATAAATTCACTGGTAAATTCCAAAAGCTCCACTACTCGACGTTCACAGCTTAGACTGGTGTAAAAAAGTAAGTACGACTTTAGGTATACCTTGTTCATGCAAACAGAAAAAAAGTGATCCCTAATTTTAATAAAACTGTTGTGCTGTTTCGTCAATAAACCCAGAATGGTGCTGGCTGATGAACACTAAATACAATGTGACTGTGGGATTGATGCCCGATATCCCAGTAGCGTAAGTAGCACACTGCTTACTTCTTACAGTAGGACATGTTTTAGTCCTGGCCCTAATACCACCGTTTTCTTGCTGTCGTTAGTCAACAACAGGACCGACATGGACTTATAAAACACAAACAAGCAAACAACACATAAACAAATGAAAAGTTGCAATTTGTAGTTTAAGGTAAAGGCTGATGTCTTTGTGTTTATCTTAACTGTTCATTAATTCATTTGACCGTTTAGGCTGGAAGTTATGCTCTACTAAGTTAAGACTCTGACAATGGACTTTTTAGTAATACGGGATTACAGTGATACAATCTTCCATTTTAAACATTAGATATGTTGTTGTATGCCTGGCAAGGGTAAGAGTGAATGGAGCGTGTAAGTTCAACTTTAAGATAAAGAAAACGGTAAGAATGAAAAATGCCGTATTTTTAAAGGGTCTGAAAAAGCTAGCAAATGTTGTATTCTGTTCTGCAGTATTTGTGCTTTCAGAGGAGACCTTTCACCATTTCCCGTCCTGTGCTTTTGGGTTACTAAAACTTCTCATGTGAAAACTTCACATGATCAATAATTATGAGAGTAAAATGATCACGTTATAAACGTAATAAAAAAAAACAGTTTCAAAACTAGAATGCTACTGCTAATATGTTTATAATTCTAGAAGCGTGGTCATTTAGAAACCAAAACATAATATAATAATAATAATAATAATAATAATAATGATAATAGGAATGCTTGTAATTATAACAATAGCATTAATAATAACAACGTAAATTAGAATGTCATTCATAAAAACAACAGAAACAACAATAATAATAAAAGAAATAATAATTATAATTAACAAATAAATAAATAAATACATACATAAATAAATGGGCTCATACTTATTTCCAAAAAGTGAGGCTTAATGTTTGGTGGAGCTGTGCTCCACTGCTGATGAGGGTTTGTTGTATATGCGCGCCGTGGCTTTACAAGCGGCCCTCAGAAGTCCACGTCCTGCTCAGTTTGTGCTTTCAGGACTTGGTGCTCCCTGCAGCCCCTCGCTCTGGGGACACAGTGGGCGCAGGTGCTGCTGTCCACTCTCCAGCGGGAACATTAGAGCCTCTCACAGTCTTTCACAAGTCAGCGTCTCTTAAAAACAGCAGCATAACAACCAGACACATTTACACCATTCACACAACCTGACAGCCTACAGAAGAGCCCACAGCTGGGGCTGTGGAGGTCTGCTGTGCTCCCGAGAAGACAAAAATACATCATATAGGCTAATATAAAAAATAAAAGTATAGTCATATTTTCTCACGTGTATTTTCTCACCTGCTATTTTCACTTTTTTAGTAGATTTAGATACAGACATAGATGGGTGGAGAATATCTAGACTGAGTCTATTAAGAACGTGTATATATTTTATTATTAATTTAGTAGGATGTTGTTTACGTTTATTTATGTATTTATTTTTTGTTCAATAATTAATTAATTTATTTCTACAGAGAATAAAAAAAAAAAATCTGTACACAAACGTTTGCTTCTTGGACATAAGGTGCACGACCATAAACGTGTACCTGGGTGCGCATGCGCGCGGACCACCACCTATCCCCAGGTGTGTGCCCCGCGTGGCCTTTTGCTCTGGTGCGGGCCACCGGCAGGGTGACGTAGCGCGGGGCAGGTGGAGGTTCACCTCGCTAAGTAGATAAGACCTGGTCAGACTGTGTCAGAAGGTGGGTTATGAATGCACAGCGCGGTCTTATAAAGAGTTAGGAGTGCTGAGATAAATAACAACTCACGTCATTTTAGCCCTTCCTCACCGCGGTATCGGGCACAAACAGAGTTCAGGACGGAACTGTGAACCGCAGGGTTTGGGTGAGGCTCCCTCGCGCTGGGTCTGCCCAAACTGACAGAGACTCAGCAGCCCAATCTGTGCATGGGCTCGCAGAGAGTCCATCCAGAAACACAGTTTATGAAAGCAGTGATTCTGAGCACCACATTTTGGGAGTGTTCCTTAACCCAGCACAGTGGATTTACACACACACACACACACACACACACACTTACAGGTCACATCCACAGCATTTGCAGGCTGTAACCCATAACCTCGAAACATTAGCATTTCAAACGTTCCTCACAAACAGTGAGCTCCGCGCTCAAACCCGCTGTGGTCAGACTCAGCGCTGGTCAACTTTACTTATCTGCACTCCAAACTGCTGCTGACCTCGACTTCTCGCATCTGTAGCTGGGCTGGGTAGTGTAAACCACCTGATACAGCAGGAGCAAGTAAAATCACAAGCTAAAAAGATATTACTATATAACTATTACTATTATTATTACTATTGTTATTACTATTGTTATTATCATTATCATTATTATTATTATTATTATTATTATTATTATTATTATTGTTGTTATTATTATTATTATTATTATTATTGTTATCATTAATGCTGCTGCTACTACTACTAATAATAGTAATAATAATAATAATAATAAATATAAGTAGTAAGGGAGTAATAGCAGTATTGTACGTGTTATTAATTATTAATGCTATCAGTGATTTTAGTTTTTTATAAGAATTTTAATTTTAATTAAAAAAAACTAAAAATAATGTATTATTAATTTAGCTTAAAAATCCTGAAGGACGTTTTCCTACATCAGCTTTTTGTCAAACGGTAAAGTAGTAAACTTTTTCTGTCTTTATTTATTCATTTTAATTTTATTTTTATATATATTTCATTATATTATTATTATATTATTTTTTTATTATTATTATTTTTTGCAGTTACCCGCAGTTTAACTACTTTCTGAAGCAGAGTTCTGTATCTATGGGCTGCTCTGCATCTGACACACAGTCTTTTGTGAGAATTTCTGGAGGGAGGAAAAGCTCTCGTGTTCTGTAACTCAGAGCAGAGCTGCGCGTCCGCGGCACAACAGCGCCACCTGCTGGACGCCACTCTTCTCAGAACCTCTGTGGTCGTCAGCTTCCCAGAAGCCCCATGGAAATGGTCGCATGTGTGTGCGATTAGCTACGTGTGCGTCGAAGAGTTACGCTACTGATGTCCTGAGCCGAACCGTTTCTGAGTGAAGTGTGTTTTATAAAAGCGAATAAAGAGAAAAGGGAAGAACTGAATCAAGTGAAGCATATATGTCTAATACCTCATCTCTCCATTACGCTTATTCCTAATCATTTGCTTTGGCTGCAACTGTACAGGCACTTTGTCAGCAGCTGCTAACCAGCTGTTTTTAAAGTGCTGTTGTCTATTGACGTTTCAGCAAAGTTCAGTTATCAGTGCTGATTCAGTGTTGATTTATTGAAGAAAAAACTTCAACAATTTAACAGTAAAATAAGGAATATTGCTTCATTCAGGAAGACACAGATATGGTGTCTGCTGTACTTTGGCGTATATAGTGGAGATTCCTATCAATTCCAATGTTTTGTGTTATAAATGTATATAGTTGTTTTAAAATTCTGTAATGGGGGGGGGCGGGGGGGGGTTAAAAATCTAAATCCCAGATATGTATTGCATCTTAGGCTTTTGGGCTTCACAGTTTGTTTGGTCTAAATCTGCCTCTGCATTTATTTATATTTGGTTTCTGTCAGTAGCAATTATAAATAAGTTTCTAGCTATTTACCACTTTTTAGCAATCGGTTAAAAAATATAAAAGGCTCTGAAAGGGGTTTGGCCTGGAGGTACAGTTGTAAGAATGATTTCTAATTGGTGTAGAATGTTTACATAAAACTGCATGCCATTATGCTGTTTTAACAGGCCAATAGAAATGTTCCAAAGTTACTTGGAATAAAATCATTTTACATCCATTGACGTCCACTGAAAGTTAAGTTTTAGGACTTTAAAGTTAAGAAGACCTGTAAAGTTTCCATTTTGGCGATACAAGGTTTTTGAGAGACAGCAATAATTGGTATGTTATAATTGGTAAGTCTGCAATTATTATTTTTTACAAGCCAATAAACCATTTTTGCTGAGCGTACTCTACTCTCTTTGGAATAAGGGCCCCAAAAAGCTATTTGCATAATGCAAAAATACCAAAGTTTGACTCCTCAAAGAACTTCTTTAGCAGATGCTTCTTAAAAGAACCATGTTTGTACATATTGAGATGTGTGAGAGTGAAAACCCTTTTAGAAAGTTTAAAGAACCTTCACAGAATGTAAATGTTTAAGGAGGAATTCTTACGGGTGCATTTCTTTACACCTTTTCAGTGGTCCTGTATGAAAAGACAATGCTTATGACAACTCAAAAGATCCATTTGAAAGCTTAAGTAGCTCAAAAACTAGCTTAAATGGATACGCTACTGTATATGGTTCTTCATCTAGCCTGTACAGCACCAAAGAGGGTTGTGCTATTGTTACAAAGCAACAGACCCTATTCAGTTGGTACTACACAGAACTGTTTCGGAGTGTGTGTGGATGCTCTGCAAGCTTTGAAAAGGTTCTTCCCACAAATGCTTCCATCCATTGAAAGGCTCTTTAGGGAACCAAAATGGGCCTTATGATTTCACCTGCCAAGATATCCTTTAGGGTTCTTCTCAGCTACGCCATCAAATTGAAAATCAACATAATGTAAAATTAAGCCAGCCCATCCTAAAAATGCTTAAAATGGGTTATTCAGTGGTTCTTTAGTAAAAGCCAATAGTAGTAGAACCATGCCATCTCAAGGAACTATTTGAATGCTTAAATGGTCCATTACCCTGGATAAAGGGTTCTTCTTTGGTGGACAACCTCGTTTTGGGTTTTTTTTTCACAAAATGGTTCCTTGTAGAACTAAAAAAGTGTTCATTTACATGTCAAATACAGACCCTGAGTGTAACAAGTACTTTAACTAGGTTTGTGCAACTCAAGTATATACTTTGAATGAATCAGTTTGAAGCAAAGTAAACAGATTAAACAAACCAAAATAATATTTTACATTAATTCAATTTCAGCTGTAGTCCACTCATTACTCTGCACCGATTTAAGTACTTCCCCCCCCCGAAGCCAAGAACCCTTAAGGAATCTTCATTTTTAACAGTTTATGAATACCATGCTTAGTGTGTTGTGGAACTAAACGGAGTGAATTCTGATTAGGTCCAGTGGCTCCCATTGCTTCCAATCAGATGCCACTCAGAAGACTCTCAGCAGAAAGTCTGTCCCTTAAACGACCCCCGTAGTGAGCAGTGTCGGCTTGTTAAGTTCCTCAGATATGAAATGGATTTTAAATAGAATGAATTTAAAGCCGTTCTTCCACATGTACACCAGATGAATCTGCCTTACTCAATCAAACCATTTAGCAAACAGCAAGAATGAACGTGTCATTGGTGTCATACCTCAAGAACAAGGGCTGATTCCAGTGCAGTGGCAATGGGAATTCGGGCATCAAATTATATTGCTGGGAAATGAAGAATCATGTTGGTAATCTCAGTTGGAGGTACAGGTAGCTCGAGATACCACATTCAGTGGTTGTGTAGAAGTACCCAGCCAAGCCCATGCTCGTGTGGGGCTCAAACAGACATATACAAAGTACTAAAGACCCAGACTTGAGTAACAGTACAAGTGCTCTATCAAAAAAAGTGACTTGAGTAGAAGTAAAAGTGTTGTTTAAGCACCATACTTAAGTGGAAGTAATTTTTTGTACTTAAATATATCAAGTAATTTATTCTAAAGTTTACTATTTAAGTCCTGAAAGTTAAAGTTCAAGTATTGTGTTATGTAGTTTTTACAGAAAGCAGTCAAAAGTCTGAATATCATTGTTTATATTATTTCAAATGCTTAGACCTAAGGAATGTCACAATTCCTGTGGCTGTCATACAAGGACAGGAATGTACAAGACAGAGTTCATGTACATGTAGTCTTTAAATAGCTCTCTAAACAAACTTGCCCACCTTAATCTCAGAGTATTAGGGTACAACACACATGGAGCCAATGCTTAACCCCACCTGGTCCCATCACTGACCCTGGTGGGCATCCCTATGTGGGGGAACAACATGGAACCTAAGAAAAACGTTCCCAGACGGGCCCCACATTGACATGTTAGCTGGGTATGGGCCAGATTCCTAGATCTAGATTAAAAGGGACTGATTTTTTTAATTTCTGCATAACTCAGTCATTACGATCTTTAGAAAGAGGAACGTGCCCAAAGCCCCTCCTCCTCTTAATGCAACAACCTATAAATTCACACCATTGCCTACTGCATTCCATATTAAAATTTCCACTCTGCCACCACCCTGTCTGCTTCCTTTAACTCAGCCTCAGCTCCCAGCCCTATGTCTCTTAGCCCTACCTACGCTTATCAGAGGAGATATTCGGTCTTCTAGCTCAAAGTAGAAGCCTCCTCCGTCTCCTCCCATATCAGTGACTTTTACTAAAAATTGTCCATCAGTAGAAGTCTTAACTGGACTTCATGGGAGTTTTTTAAGGTGAAGCACCACTGGCTTAACTCACACACAAAGAACACAGTGCTGCATGTTTAGTAGCTGTGTTAGAACTACAGAACTATGGAACTCTGCACTATGTCTCGCCTGAAGCATCTCTCCCATGGTTCCACCCTTAGCCGAGCCACCGGCTCACTGTCGTCTGATCCTTTGCTCCAGTCTGAGGCCTGCCAAAGCTCCATTAATCACTCAAATCTGTGGCTTCCGCATGGCCTGTCCCGATCCCAAATGTTAAGCAGGCCTCCTCACGTATGAGAGGAATTAATTTAGCCGGGGCAGGGATGGATGGAGGGAGAGGATCGATGGAGGGCGGCATCGTCCCCCAGAGTCTGCTGACATCTCTGGGCACACACTGCGGCGCCCTGCCAGTGGAGGTCGGCCATCCCGGCAGGCCGCGCACTCGCTCCGGCCTCCGTTACCAAGGTGACAGCATGTCAGAGCGCCTGCTGCCAGGAGCTGGGTGACTTGCAGGGAGCCGATGCATCACCTTCTCCTGATGGATTTGTCAATAGCGCTTAGAGCAGGGGAGGGGCAGGTGGTCTGTGTGATGATCACCGCCCCAACGCAGACACACATACACACATGTTTTTATACAATGGCAGGATGAAGGGTCATAAATATCTTCCATAAGGGATACATGAATATAAGTAATAATAAAATTCCTATTTCAATTATTTTTTCTTTAGGTACCATCAGTTGCACTTTCTGTAGTAAAGAATCTTTATCATGGAAACAGCCTTTTTAAAAAATATTTTCTTGGTTTCCTACAAAGTCAGGCCATATCATAAAATGTATAAAATTCCTATTCCTAAAATGTACAAAAACAAACACACACACACACACACACACACACACACACACACACACACACACACACACACAGATGCATACAGATCTGACCACAGAGCTGATCCCGCTGTTCAGACACATGCACTTTCTGCTACATGCATGGATTAAGCAATATGTCTAAGGGGTTAGCACAAGCTGGCCGTTAAAATTACTGCATGCTCAAAGGCCTAGAGTGCGTGTGCATGCCCATGTTGGTGCGGTGGGGGCACATACTGGGCCCTCGTTTCTAATTAACCAGACAGGGATTTGGAGTAGAGAGGGGCTGAGCGCAGTGGGTTGCAGTGTAACCGCTTTCAGGTTGCAGGGTTTAATAGATTACTAATAATTAGGTGCTGGTATTTTAGGTTATGCATTAATGCCTGGAGCCAATGGATGGATCACTGGTAGGCTTTTAGCTCAGCTTTCTTACCCCAACTGAGTTCAATGAGGCAACGTTTGAAAATCTGGAGAGCTACAAGGAGGAGAACACATAAGGATAGCAAGGGGAGGAGGAGTGAGCACAAACCCAAGTTTACCAACAGGGTCATTAATTGAGAGACCTTAAACTGTGGGCTTATTATTCAGTTACTTAAAGGGCCCATATTTAAATGACCATTTTCCAACCTCTCTTTATTTTTTAGAAAGCAGACTTGCTACTGTGCCTTTAAAACCAATGTATGTAAAGTAACTGTTCTGATTGGATTCTGATTCAGAATTATATATATATATATAAAAAATCATACACTTCTTAGGTTACATTTAGGCTATGGTGAGGGTCGGGGTTAGGTTAAGGGTTATCTTAGGTTTAGGTTAGGGTTTGGGTCAAGGTTAGTGTTAGGTTAAGGGTTTGATTAAGTTCAGATTATGGTTAAGGTTAGGGTTAGGTTAAGTTCAGGTTTAGGTTAGGGTTAGGTTAAGGGTTTGATTATGTTCAGGTTATAGTTAAGGTTAGGGTTAGGTTAAATTTAGGTTATGGTAAAAGTTAGGGTTATGGTTTAGTTAGGTTTAGGTTAGGGTTAAAGTTAGAGCTAAGGTTAGGTTAAGATTAGGTTATGGTCAGGGTTAAGGTTATGGTTATGTTAAGGACTCGGTTAAGTTTAGTTATGGATAAAGTTAGGGTTAGGTTATGGGTTAGTTTGGGTTTAGGTTATGGTTTAGGTTAGGATTAGGTTGCGGGTTCAGTTATGTTTAGATAATAAAATTACACTGGTTGCTTTGTAACATTCTCAATTATAATTATATCATAAATGATCATTTATTTCTGTTTGTTTGGGTTGCGTCAACAATTCTGCAGTGATCTTTTAGTATGTATGAATTCCTTTTAAGACCAGACTGACACATGTAAGTGCCACCACCATGTTTGACAGATGAGAAATTGTCTTATCATCTTATCAAGTGATTCGCATATTGAAGTAAACCCTCTGTATTTACTGCCATGAAGGCATCTCATCTCCCTCTTCGGGAGTGTTCTTGACTAGATGTTGTGAAGGGGTCACCAAGGTAAGATTAATGCAATGATCTACTTCAGTTGTCTTCTGTGATCGTCCAGGTTTTTGTGTTGCTGAGTTTACCAATGTATAATTTAGGAATTATTTTTAAGAATTGTTGCTTTGACAACCTCTAAAATGTCTGGTTTCTCTATAATAGTTTCTTTTTAGCCTTTGTTGTATTGAGAGTTCTCATGAACAGCTACCAGATGCAAAGTGAACATGTGGAATCACCTCCAGACCTTTTATCTTTTTTATTTGTTATGAAATAATGAAGGAACAGGACACATCTAGCCATGAAGCTGCTTATCAGTTAATTGTCCGATTACATTTGAGTCTGTAGAAAAATGCCTATAATTCCAGTTAATGCTGTTTTCTTGCATTTAACCCTTGATTCAAATCCTCTGTGGTGGTGCACAGAGACAAAATGACATACACTGTCCAAATACTTAAGGTTTCTGTGGCATGGCATTTAGAAACTACCCCAAACTGCTGTTGCACAGGAGCTTTGTGGGAGCTGATGTGCCACTGTCAGTCTCTTTCCAGCCCAAACAACATCTGCAACAGCTTGCTGAGAGCAAAGCCCACCTGTCTGCAGTCCTGTTTACCAAGACACTTACTCACTCTCCACAGCGGGCCTCATTAGGACCAGACCAAGTGTTAGGAGGCCAGTGGCACCTGGTCATTCATTCACTACCACAGGGCCTGGAGTGGAGCTGCTTTCCCCTAGCTCACCTTGCCTCTTGTCACTCCTGATATGACGACGGTTAGCATGAAATGATCTTCGCACGTCACCTGCTGGCCTCTTCCAGCCTCTTTCCAGTGGTGACGCGGGGAAACTTTGTCGGAAACCTCTTTCCCGCTACGCTTGTAGCTACACTTCAGCTATGTGCTCATTCCCAAGTCATTAAAGGCTTTATTCCCTGAAATAATAGTAATTAATTGGTGTAATACACAAAGGACATAATTATCTTTTCTTTCTGTACAGGCACATATTTAATTACCGTAATTGTTCCCCGAGCCTCGTTCAAAAGGGGTGTAGGCTAGACAATCATATTGCATTATACGCTAATGCTATATTTGATTTTCAATCAAGGGGGATATGGCTATCAAAGAGGGGAGAAAAAAACAGAAACAATGTTGCGATTGTTTTTAAAGTGTATGCTTTGTCAGAGAAAAAAAGGCAAAGAAAAGGTTCCGCTGACTGTAGGTTGTCTTAACTGGCTGGGCATTAGACGTGTTAATAACTGCCAGATTTAGCTCTTTCCCTCTCTGACTGGGAACAAAACTACTGATTAACGGGAGTTCCTGTGAAGTGCGGCACTCTTGTAGAGAGGGAGCAAGAGAGAGAGAGAGAGATAGAGTGAGAGAGAGAAAAAGAGAGAGTCAGGAGCTGGATTTGCACCCCCCCCCCAAAATCTGTGCTGCCGAGGGGCTGGGGGGCAGCGGCACAGCTCCTTGAGCACGAGATGGAGTTTAATAAGTAAACAGAGAGCAGGGAGGACAGCCACTCTGATCGGGAGCCCGTCTGATCGCCCTGCGGCCCCCCGCAAGCCCCGCCAGCTGATTAGCTCTGCCGATTGTACCTAGTAATTGCGGTGCCTTGACCCCCTCCAGGCAAATATTAGATTTTAGTGGTTTAACCTTTCGCGGTCTACGGCGGGTTTTAAATTGCCTCTGCAGATGTCGGGGAGGGCCGCAGCAGTAGCTGGAGAGCTCCTGTCCTCTCATCAGACATGTGGGGAAGGTCTTCAAACCTGGGCCCTTATTATGCTCCTCTTGTTCGGAGGCCGCTGTCTATGTCTGATTGGCGCAGTCGTCGTGCCGAGCGAGTCCTACGCTGGTATCATCGTCATCAGTGACCGCTTTGTTGTCGGAAGTGTTCATAATTAGGCCGAGGCTTTCAACGCAGCTGCCATGCTAGGAAGGTCCTGACCGTCTATGGGCCATTAATTCATGCCTTTTGTTGACTAATCACAATTTTTTTCTCTGCAGTAACATCAGGAGCCAATTATCCTCACAGAGTAACACAGGAGAACATTAAATATGTAAGCGAGCTGGGAAAGGAGCTGGTGGTGGAAGGACCCAGGGGACGCTCTGCTCGGACGCTGCCCATTAGAGGCGAATGTGCAGGGGATGAGGCGGTAGGAAGTTTTTCTTGGGTCATTCTTGGCTCTTTGTAGAGTCTAAGGTTACTCTCCTCCTGTCTGGGGTCCTGAACCTCTTCCTCCCAAGCGACCAGCAGCTGCATCCCACGGCCCCTCCATGCAGTAATGGCTTCCTTCCTCCCTGTATGGTCCCCCCTCTTCAGACGCTCACCTGGGGGAAAAAATAAGACATACCATCATGGAGAGGGAGGGAAAAAAAGACACTGATCTTTTATCCATGGGAAGCATGGAAGGAACCCTTAGCTTGTCTCAGGGTGGAAACCCAATACAGCCGTGCCTCTGGTGAAAAGTGTGTGTGTAGTTTAGAAGGAAGCCTGAAAAGTGGTTCCGTCTGAGAGACAGAGAGAGAGAGAAAGAGGGGAACAGAGATAGAAAGTGTGAGAGAAAGAGAGAGAAAGAGAGAGAGAAACAGGGGGACACAGAGAGAGTAAGCGGAGCCCCATAACAGGTATCTGACAGGCCAATAGATATATACAGTCTATAACAAACTGAAAGAAAGAGAGAAAGAAAAAAAAGACAGAAAGAGAGAAAAAAAGGAAAAAGATAGAAATAGAGAAAGAAAGTCTGGAAATCATAAGGTCCTAAAAAAGACAGAAATATAAAAAAAAGAAAAAAAGCATAAGGATATAAGAAAGAAAGAAAGAAAAACTGGAAAACTTCTGTTATAAGAAAGAAATATACCATTCCATCGAAGGAAGAAAGAATGAGGAAAAAAGAATTAAAGACAGAAATATACAATGCCATAGCAGAAAGAAAGAATCAAAGAAAGACTGGAAAACACAAGAAAGGAAGAAAGACTGAAAGAAAGACTGAAAAACATATTTTATAAGGAGGAAGGTAAGACTGGAAAACATAAGAAAAGAAGAAAGAAAGAAAGACTGGAAAACATAAGAAAAGAAGAAAGAAAGAAAGACTGGAAAACATAAAAAAAGAAGAAAGAAAGAAAGACTGGAAAACATCTTTTATAAGAAAGAAAGAAAGACTGGAAAACATAAGAAAAGAAGAAAGAAAGAAAGACTGAAAAACATCAAAAAGAAAGAAAGAAAGAAATGAGAAGAAGGAATAGCTGTGTGAGAAAACAGCATGCAGCATTGTGTTTGGCTGGAGCTACATGATCATATGAGCCTCCACAGGAGACATTAGTGGAGCTGGCATGGGCCAAGCACTTGACTCATCTAAATCGTTCCATTCTTCCTTATCAGCGGCGTGTAGGGAACGATACTCAGGTACCCCCCCAACCCCTCCCACAGGCTCGCCAACTAAAAGCTCTAATATCTGTGGACGGCCGTGGCCGCGGCCCAATCTGCCTCGCCGCTCGATTTGTTTCACGCGCTGCCACAATTGCTTTGTAATTAGGCTGATATTGATGAAGCCTGATTCCAGCGGGTAATCGGTGGCGCTTCGGCTTCTCCCCGCTCCTCGGCCAAACGTCTCTATTTATTACAGAGCTTTTGCTATCAATTAAAGAAGGGCAGATATGGAAGCTGAGGAAGCATTTTCCACAGAAGAGCAATGTGGAGTAGGCACAACAATGGTATTAGGAGAAGAACGTTGGATAGAAGTTTACACTCTAGTAAGATCCAAATTGTAATTCTTCTCTGCAAGGTTCAGTGTGAAATAAACATCATACAAACGTCTATCATACAAACACAACAGGCCTACCATTCAAGTGTTCAGCAAATAACAAATATGGAATACATCTTCTATATAGATCCATCTACAAAAGATTTTCTAACAAAGTAAAGAGCCCTTTAACCAGGGAAAAAAAACATTAACAGAATTCAGATGGTGCTTTGAGTTGTCTTAGTACTACACAGATTCATTGGCTTTACTAAAGAACCCTTGAGGAACCCTTTTTTTTGGAGTGTACTTGATCCCTTAGACCCTGTAAGTAAGCCCACACATGGTCACTGTCATAACTACATTACTGTCATAATTAACAAGGGCCCCAAAATAGAACCCTGTGGGACTCCATGACATATTCAACACAAAACGGTTTATCTAAAACAAATAGTTCATAATATTTTTGTTATAAACCTGTAGAGAATGGGACACAGTGGTGGTGATGGGATCCAGACATTAAAAGAGTTTAAATCCACTGAAAAGGTACATCACAAAACATCATTATATGAAATGTTATAAATATGTGGAGTAAGAGTGAGTCATTGCAAGTCATATTACTTGTAATATTACTCTGCATACTTTGTTTTTTAGTTACTGAATTGTATAGAATTGTTTAAAATAGGACTTAGATGATTTTAGGATTTTAGACTGTAGACAGTTAGCTTAACTGTAGACAGTGATACTGAGGTTCCAGCAGCTTCCAGGTCATGGCTGACCTGTGTCTTGGCATTTCTTGGGTTGTTCCAAACCTTTCAAGCCAAAGTCCTCTTAGCTGGTGGTTTTGGTCTTCTTCCAGACCATGGCAAAGTGGCTACATCTTCCTATACACTTGCACTGGAATACAGCTGTTGATCTTGGAATCTGCTGTAGTTTCGAAATGGCTGTCAAAGAAACCCTTTTTATGTGAGCTCAGAGACGCTACCAGCTGTAGTCATGACATCACTAACAGGAAGTTTTCCTTTGCCAAAGGACCTTTTGGAACTTTCATCACTACTGATAATTAATTATCAGTGGGTAAAAAAGTGGGAGTATGTCAATTAAAACCTGTATTTTATCTACTAAAGAAATGTATAACAAATTCTGCCCCACAAAACGATTATACTATCTTTGAGTTCGAAGGGGTGGCCTACCTCTTATAATGCAACCAAACTGTAGAGGCAATTAGGCTTAGTAAGCAGTACCCAGGGTTAGTGCTTCAGTTAATAGCTCTGTCAAATCTAAATCTAACTTTGGGTTATCTAACTTCGAAATCAGAGTTAACTTGGCAACATATAGGTTGTCCAGTCAGACACATTAACCCACAGAGAAGAGAAGTTCCTGAAACCCTCAAGAAAAAAGGTTGTGGATGCCTATCAGTCTGGAAAAAGTTATAATTTCTACATTTCTAAAGCTTGAGGGCTCCACCAAGCTACAATTACAGCCATACTGTCCAACTGTGCAACAACAGTCCCCACAGGAACAGTAGTCCCAGGTCGGGATGATGCCCTCCCAAAACCACTCTAATGGCAAAGCCTGAAATCATTTTGGAAGTGACAAAGGACCAAGAAGAAACTGTGAAAATCTGCAAGCATCTCTTGCCTCAGCTATCCATGTGGTGAAGCTGGAGAGCAGTTCGGTCCAAAAATACAAAGCACAAAATAAGAAATAACCTGTTGGGACGGCCTAGTCAAAGTCCCTGTGTTAACCCAACTGAAATGTTCGGGCCAACAAACGTCACTGAGCTAAAGCAGTTCTGCAGGGAGGAAAAGCCTAAATTCATCCACATTATCCCCCAATTATTGCCATTATTGCAATTATAGGAAAGGGGAAATCACCTTTTTTACATATTTAATATATTCTCCTAACAAAATTTTTTATACATTGTTAAGCTTTGGTTTTAGATTTAATGTCATTCGGAATGGTAGTGGTCACTGTTCCTGAGCAGCGAGTTAGCTAGCTGGCATGGTACACTATATGTATAATGTTTCTGAACACCCATTCTACACCCAAATACATTCAGCTACTTAAAGTTGCACCCATTGCTGACACAGTTGTGCAAATGCACACAAACAGCTTGTCTGTAGCAGATAAACATAAGCCTAATGGCACCATGCCTAATGCCAGGTGTGGGCTGGAGAGGTACAGGTAAGGGGGTATGCAAATTAGCCTAGCTTATTCAGCCTAGCCCGTTTGTCCTCCTCGCTGCATTTTGCCCTTCCGGTTTGGGTTGATGTGTGCGTGTGTATGTGTGTGCAGGTCTGTATTATTCAGTCGGTGTCTCCTGGGCCGTGCAGGTCTAGCGTGAATTACCGCACGCTCCAGGTCTCTGGGTGGCTCTGTGCTGAGGCAAGGACACCATGTGGCCCTCGCAACATGTCCCCCGGCTGCTTTTTCCAATCACGGCTTCCCTCTCTTTCAGCGCTCCCTGCAGATAAGAAGCCAATCATGGCTGGCTTAGGCACATGTGCTGGTTCACGCGGGGCAAGGGCTTCGAGGGGGGTGGTGGGCGGTGTATGTGCTGGTGGAGGTGGGGGGGGGGGGGGGGTTCTGCATGGCCCTGGGGCAGGAACAGCTCGCTGGCACACACACAGCTGAGCATGCACACATACTCACACACTCATCACAACTGCATTGGGGGACAGGGGGGAAATCTGTTGTTTTTCTCTCACTCTCTCTCCTCACCATGCTTCTCCCTCTCTCTCCCTCTCTCTCTCTCTCTCTCTCTCTCTCTCTCTCCTTTTCCTCTAGCGGCTGTGTGTCGATCAATAGTTCTCCAAGCTTTTGATGAATTGGAGCTTGGATCTGATTCATTGTGAGCCATGCATGTGACTGCCAGACGTGTCCTCAGTGCTCACACAAACCTTTGCTTATTACTACAGTAACACAAGTATACACCTGGCGCTTATGCATGGTGCACTCCTACATTATATGGACAAAAGTATTGGGACAAGGGAATTGAAGAGTTAGAGTTTTGTTGGAAAGCATTTCCTACTAGAATTTGGAGAGTATTAGTGAGGTCAGGATGTTGAATGATAATCACCACCCCACCCTACCTCAACACCTCAAAACAATCCCAAAAGTATTGGATGGAGCAGCATTATTCCAGAGAACACAGTTGCAGTGCTCCTCAGCTCAGTGATGGGGTTTTAGACCCCTCTAGCCCAGAGGGTCCTATTCTATTGGCAATACTACTGCACATTTTCTAGACAAGCTGTGTTTGTGCATCTGCACATCTGTGTCTGTGATGGGTTCAAGTTATTAAGTTAATGTCGCTGCTGTGCGGAGAGTGGTCAACCATCCAACCATTGTCTGGTCAGTGGTGGTCTGGTCCTTTTTTCAGCATGCACCAGGTGCAAATATGACAGTTGTTGTCCAGACAACATCAAATTTTGATTGAAAATTATAAATAGGGTTAACGTCAAAAACGTTTCAGATGTTGAATTTTGGTTGGGAATCAAAGTCTGTCCATAAAAAAACAACAACATTGGGTTGACATTAAGCATGAAAGTTTCAGACAGACATTGAAGGCATAGTGAAGGTAAGTTTTGGATGGTTTGACATTTGCATCCAGAATTTTCTGGTATTTTGTGGAACCAGTTCTTCCCTCCACTTATGCAGTATTGCCAAGGCCACTGGTGGTAGCACAGATAAAGCATGAAAGAGCCACCCCCATGCTTCACAGTTGGCAAGATGTTGATTTCTTTAAATGCAGTTCCTTATATTCTGCAAACGTATAGTTCTGTTTTGATCTTATTAGTCCACAGCACTTGTTTCCGAGACAGATCTGGCTTGTGTAAGTGTTCTATAGCAAACTTTACTCGTTGACTTTCGCAAGTTTGCGCCACCACTCTGGATTCTTGGCAATAAAACGAGAGTTCGGATTTGCCTTTCTTACCAGCATATGAGCATTAGTTCTTGGTTGGATTAGGTTAAAGATTACAATGTCAACAGAAAATCACGAATCTGTTATAGAATATACAGAATATACTGTTATGTAAATAAAACTTCCTCATGCTACCTCCATTCAAACATGACGCTACCAGTGCTGGAAGGCTAAAGACCTAAAGACATATGAATGCTGTCAACAACATATTTTCAATCTGCAGCCATTTCAAAGTAACTGGAGAGCATAAGATGCTTGGAGGAGAGGACTAACTGCCAGTTCTATTACGTCACCTAGCATCAGGGCCGAGTGATGGAGAAGAGGGAGGGCTATAATCCCCACACAGCGAGAAGAAGGCCTGTTGTGCTCTCTGAGACTCCCATCCACGGATGCATGTGGATTTGCTGGGGTTTCTCCACAATAGGGCCATCGAGTTCTAATGACACAATCTGAAAAAATGTGGCCTGGCTTAAAACATCTTAAAACACTGACACCAACACACAAGTGTTTTGGTAATTAATACATCATTTTCAAGAGGCCACTTTTTCTACAGTTGCATTTTCCTGTAGGCCTTGTTGGGACCCAACTGTGTTCACTTTTCAGCTAAGCTAAAGCTCTAATATTAGGTCATTGAGATGGTTTTGGGGTGAACGCTGAATGAATAAGTGTAGGGGGATTTACGGGGTGGAAAATGGTAGCGGAAAAGCGGCTCCAAGCACACTGCCCCGCAATTGTGATTGTGTCGGCCATAACGCGGCGGCGGAGCTAAGCAGTATAACAGCTTTAAGACGAGACAGGCGCGCACGGTGAGATGTGCTTATCCCGGCACAAGCCAGTAAGGATATTAGGAAATCGCTGTAAAGCACTGTGGAAATTATGATTACAATAAGCCCTGAACCACAACCACTAAAGCTCAGCAGATCAGCCCAATCTCTCTCTCTCTCCCCCCCCTCCCTCCCTCTCTCACTCTCATACACATACATTGTTTGTTTGCTCATTTTTGTTTTTTTTTTTTTGTTTTTTTTTCAAAATTCAAATGTTCCTCAACTGGCAACACTACCACAATTCATTGCATGGAATCTGGCATTCCACTCATGTTCTTGAAATAGACACGCTCCTTTTGCCTTTTGAGGATTAATGACTTGCTTACTGGACTGAACCCACTTTTCCGAAATTCCTTGAAAGGAGGAGAACACTGATTAATCCTTCGAGAAGACAACTAAACCATCTTTGCGGGAGACTTCCCGCAATACTAATTCCTTAATCCCAAACTCAAATTGGCGGAGAACTGCGGGGAAATAAAACAAATTGGCCATAACTGGCAGCTCTGGTAAGTCCAATAAGGCTCTCATGTTGCTGAATGCTGTTTTGTAAACTAAAAGCACTCAATTAGTATTCATCAAGTGAACAGTCAATGACATATAAAATATGTTTACTCAGAGTGTGAAGTATACAATGATATTTGGACGTGGGGAAGGGGGGTATTGTAGGGGAAGTCCCATCCATAAGGGTGGAAAAAGGTGCCCAGCAGCTAGGGACTCAAAAGGCCTGTTTACACCTGGCATTAACATATGGTTTGTATCAGGAAAGTATCTGGATCTTTGAGTGGACTGTGTTTAAACTTGTCATTAAAATGCATCCCTCGTCTGACCTAATAAAATCAAATTTTACTTTTCCATTTAACTTCCTGTAAACAACGTTTTCTCTTCAAGACTGTCTGCTCTGTAAGACTGAACTAGACAGTTTCGCGTAATGTTGAGGGTTCTACAACACGTTGGAAGAACAGATGTTTCTCGCAATCCAAGACAGACTACCCAGATAACATGCTCATGATTGGCCTGTATGGTTAGCCAAACTGGGAACCAGAAGGATTTCTCCATGGGTTCTTTGTTGGCCCCAAATATGGATGCCCAACAGGGTCCCACCAGGGTCAGTGATGGGATCAGGAGGCGTTAAACATGGGCCCCATCTGGGTTGTACACTGCACACGGGCTAGATGGGACCCATGTGAGATTATAATAGACTGAATGATAGGGCCCATTTGGGAAGTCCAACTGGGTCCCAGTACCAACACATGCACCACCACTTAGCGCCTATGCCCACCCGCAACTCAACTAGCCCACGTTCCAACCATACTGGTTGCAGTATGATGTTTAGCACTGCCCATCCTCATATGTTTCAGTGGCAAAACAACTAATTTTTCTCCCCCAAACTGTCTTTCCAACTCCAGAGTCTATTTATAACAGTTTTTCCCTTTTTTATTTTCCCCCAGAAATAATTTTATAAAACCTTATTCTGCTCTATTATAAGAAGATATTAAGTGATTAAGAGCCTTGGCTGGAAGAGACCATCTGCAGGACCTGTGTTATGCCCTTTTTGGTCATTACATGAAGTAGCCGAGTTGTAGAGGAACTTTGTTGTAAGAACTGGACTTTTACTGTGGGAGTATCCCGCTTATTGAACAAACTAGGCATCCAGGAGAAAATCTGCTCTGCTTCTGTGCTGTAAGCTCAATGAAGACTGAGGTCTGAGATGTGCTCGGTCTGAAAGAAGTCTTTACTGCTTGACAGTCTTTGGTTACAATTTTGAAAACATGGCGGACAATTTAGGCTGCATTTCTATATAACGGAAGGGAATGGAACTACAGCGTCCAAGTTTTCTACAGTCATTGGGTCAGCCAGTCAAAGCGATTCACAATTAAACACAATAAAATGGCTCTATGTGTCACACATTATAAAAAAGAAATGATTTCGCAGCAGAATGTAAAAATAAAGCCTAGCTGAATTAATTGTGACCATTGATTTCTATGTAAGTATGTGTACAGCTCTTTACAGCTACCCTCCATTCCCCCCTTGTTGCTTCTCAATTTGTGTCCCCTGCCCGATTTGTGCCAAGCATGCATGCGCATGCACATAAGAAGTTGGCCATGGAACGATGGTGGTGTTGCTGCCGTCACCCTCCCTACTCCTTGCTGGCTAACAGGCTAACACTAGCGCTGAGTTAGTATGTTTAGCCAGCATAGATATGGCAGCAAGTGTGTGATTTGGGAAGCCAGCCATGACTGTTTGTTTATCTGCCTCAAAACGAGAGCCAGCGGCATCAACCAGCGTTAAGACATCCTGAGCTTTTAAACTTAGCTTATAGCATATATTTTATATATTAGTGTTATATATAGCTATAACAGTGGAGCAGGTGTCTGGCTGGCTAGCTAACATAAGTTAATCTACACTGAACCACCCTCCTGCCTAACATGACACGACTGTGTGCAGCACAGATTACTACTGGCTACTTGATCTTTGGGCCTTGCTCAGCTTGTACTGCGCATGTGCATGCATGCTCGGCACAAATTGGGCAGGGGGCACGAATCTGGTAGTAAAATCCATCACCATGCAAAAGCAAACCAGCAACCTTGTGTTTGGCCAGTTAGAAATAGAAGTTGCTACATAATTAAGTCAGATGCTAGCACATTTCAAGGATAGGCTAGCTCATTCAACAAGAAAAAATGTTTTTCTAGTTAAATGCCTGCCTGCATTTACTTTTCACAATGACTCTACGGGTAATGAGGTAGGGCTGGGAATTGATCTCACAAAGAGTCGATTCTCTAGTTTCAGGCATTTGGGAATTGAGAGCTGACTAGATTCCATACAGTGATGTTGAAATTATCCAGCACTCTGCTGTTACTGTTAGAACAGCATCCTTCTGAAACACACATAGTAGTGTAGTAGTGTGTGGCTGTATCTTACTTTAGAGAAAAGAACATAAAATGTAAAAATTGAGGGAAAAAAACCCTTTACCATTCAGATTTTACAAAGCTAAACATCTAACAACTGCAGAAGTTACAGTTTAGCTAGCACCTTACAGTCACCTCTCCACATTGCCTTCATATGATCTAACAGGAATATGATAGCATTTCCAATATAATTAAACATAACATTAAAACCACCTTCCTAATCTTGTGCCACCAAAACAGCTTTGAACTCTGAAGGTGTTCTTCCTCTTCTGGGACCATGTCCTGTAAGGTCAGGCCTCAATTGATTGCATTAATGAGCCTTGGGCGCTCATGATCTAGTCACTGGTTCATGCCAGTTTTGGTAGGTACTGACCGCTGCATGTCGTGTTGTCCACTGCTGGGGCGCACTACATTGAATAGGTGGAGAAACATATTAGATTAACTTAAAATGCCAGCTGATTTTTGAGAACCCCCGTCCCAATTATTTCTCTTTACGTCTACAAGTAGAGGGTTAAACTTTTAATTTGTTTTAATTAATCGAAACCCTCATAGCCCCCCATTTTTCACTTTAACAGACGAAGGAAAAGGTCTTCTTAACTTTCAATGGAAGTCAATGTAAAAAGGTTTAATTCCAAGTCATTTTGAAACTTTTCTATTGGTCCATTTATCATAACATTTGCACACAACGTAAAGAACAACTTCCAGATTCACATTATGTAAAAAAAAAAAAGGAAAAATGGAGTTACAGGGGTTTTGAATAACAGCAAGGATTTGCAGTAATCTGCAGTTACTTCAGCACACTGTAACAAAGTGACAAAACGAGTCACGATCACAATGGCAGTGAAAACCCTTTAAGAATCCAAGCAGACATGGGATGTTTTCTTGTATAGGCTCTGCTGTAATTGAGATGTGGTGTAATGTTTCATAGTTTACACAAGGGAGTGAGAGGAGCCCTTTCCAAGCCACCCAAAATACTAACACCAGACCTGTAATTCCTGCGCTAGCTGAACTAGGCCTATGCTGCCGTATGATTTATGCTTGGCCCCCTAACCCCCCACAGTGAATTAGAGACCAGTGGTTGAGTTCATTTTTCTTACTGAGCTGCAGCGTGCTTTTGGCTAGAGTCTGAAAGCAAACACAGTCCATCATGGTAGCACACAGACTGGCACGAGCCAGAGGCACGCGGCCCTTCACTTTGACGAATGTCCCCGGGTGCTCACTCCAGCTCCATCACTGTGGTACGGGTGAAGACAGAGCATTGATCTGTGACACGGCACACTGCACCTCTGGAGCCTGGCCAGCCTCATGGCAGGTCCAGCCCTTAGCCCCTGCTGCTGTAGCTAGAGATGGCTAAGCACAAATTAAAGATAGGCAGGTGAAGAGGACAAGATAGATTAACCATTAAAAACATATAAATAGGGGATAAGGGAAATGGGAAATAAGACATGTGTTGAATGTGTTGTTTCAGTCCAGTGCTGAGTAAAATAATATTAAAATAAAAATACAAATACAAATATATCCCGTATATTCTACAGTGTTTTGAACAGTGATAAACTCTGACACTTTAAGTGAACTATTGACTACTAATATAATTGCAATGGATAGATACATTTTCTAAAATGTTTATTTATGTTCTGTGGTCATACTAAAAAGCTCTGGGTGCATTAACCTCACTGTAAAAGAAAATCCTTATCCTTTACCTTATTTTACATTTATGTTTTTAAAGTACTCCTCTTTTTATTATATACAAAACCTTGTAGAATTACAGAAATTCTCTGCAAATTAACAACCCAAGTATTACGACTATAATTACAAATTACATGTAATTCTATTTTTTCCCAGAAAACATATAATATTACTCACCTGATAATTTAATGTTCTGCTTTTCTTGTATGTAAATTACAATAATTACAATAATTATCTGTAATTAAACATACAAATAATAATATAAAGTCTTATTGTCCATACTCTAAATTAACATTTGTTTTATTTTAGGGTAAAATCTATTAGTTTTAGATATATGTGTACACTGTAAAAAAAAAAAGCCAGTCAAACAACTGTCAGCAATGGCAAAATCAGCACAATTTCTGCAGATAAACACAGTCGTTTTATTTTTTACTAACACAGATTTTTCCTCCCCTAAATTATTAAGGTCAAACACTTTTAATAAAGTGACAGTGCTAAAAGTTCTGTTACAAACATATACATCTTTCCCATTGGCTCCTGGCACCATCTATTTACATACAGGGCATGTCCTCCAGTCACTCACACTCACCGTGGATGTGTTGTCCTTTCCCCCAGGGCTACCTTCACTTAGGTGTCTTTGTTTGTCTTATGTAACGGTTGGCTGCCTGGTATGGTGCTGTAGGTTGCAAGAGCAGGTTACCTGTTTCTGTGTTGTTGGATGTGCCGGTGTGCTGCTGTAGACAGACAGTTAAGATATTTGCAGATATTTTAACTCACTTTATTGAAGGTGATTGTAATATTTCAAGAAAAGTAAAATGACAGTGTGTTTACAGTGCTCTGAAATGGGGCAGGAATACAGATCCAGAATGATGAAAATGCTAAATTTAGTAGTAAAAACCAAACAAAACACAATGTTTACAAATTGCTAGTGAGCATTATGAGTTTAAAAGAGGAAGGTAGTGGGTTTGTTTGTTCATATATTTATTTGGGTTGAACAGTGTTTCTGGTTACTTTAGGAATATACTTCAGGGTTAAATTATTATGATCATCATCATCATCATCATCATCATCACAGCTTAAATAATATATACATTTATATTTGTAGTATATTGGTTTAATAGAAGAAAAACTAATGCAGGGAAAGACTGCTATGCTAAGCACATGTTTTCTTTGATTATTTTCTACACTGTTCACTGGTAAACTCATTAATACTGTAAACAAGGCAACAATGTGGGATTCAGTTCATTCACTACTGTTAAATTTAGCTGTGTAGAATTAATATGTATTTTTAATCAATCATTAGACTTTATATCTATATGACATTAAAATTTAAAGCCTTTATAAGAGACTGGTAAACGTATTAATACTGTAAACTGTAAAATTAAAACTGAATCAATGTAGTTAATAGATAAACGGCCTGGCATCCTTGCTGAGTTTGTCTCTGTATGGGATCCTCTCACATGGCTTCTGCTTCTCCA
This sequence comes from Salminus brasiliensis, assembly GCF_030463535.1. Lineage (NCBI taxonomy): Eukaryota > Metazoa > Chordata > Actinopteri > Characiformes > Bryconidae > Salminus > Salminus brasiliensis. Next base: position 9,404,394 of record NC_132884.1, read on the forward strand.
GTTTTATTGCGTTCCAAGCTACCAAAGATTACAAAGTAATGTAAGTCTGTTGTTTTTAACTGTACTGTTCACTGTAACGGTGCCTTCAAAATGGTGCTCAAAAGAACTCAGTACTGGGTTAAACTGGAACAGCACCAATCACTGCAGAAAGCTTCCTAGATAACATGCCCATGAGGGGCTTGTATAGTTAGCTCAACTGGGAACCACAACGTTTTGCCCATGAGTTTCATGTTGGCCCCACATATGGATTCCCACCCGGGTCCAACCAGGGACAGCGATGGGACCGGGAAGGAGTAAACATGGGCTGCATATGGAGCCTAAATGGGATCCATGTGAGTTTAGGGTGGGTTGCAATAATATGGGCCCATTTGGGAAGCCCAACTGGGTCTCAGTAACAACACGTGTACAAACCCCACTCAAACCCATGCCCACCTGGCTGCGTTTCCACAGTCATTGAAGAGCACAGTTAACTCGGACCCCACTGTACTGGTTGTGCTGGCCTCCATTTTTTTAAGGAGCTTTTTTTTAGATGTATAAACTAAGTTACCCTGGTTTAGTAGACCTTTAGTAGAGTTTGTAGATCCATTTATGGAAAGTATACTTCACACAGTGCCATTTTGAAATTGTAAGACAAATTTAGCTAAATATTGTCTTTATATACAGTCTACAAATATATATCATATATATTGTTTTAAATTTAGCTGTGTAGAATTAATATGTATTTTTATTCATTTATTTGACTTTATATCTGAATGACGTTAAAATCCAAAGCCTTTATCAGAGACCGGACGTGACGTGAGACCGTTTCCTCTCGCAGCCTGCACCAACATGGCCGCGTGCAGCAGCAGAGCCGTGAGGACCATTCTGTCAAAATGTGGGACTTACAGCCGGACAGCCTCGGTCACACACTCGCCAAACGTACACAGACAGGTAAACGCGCTCTCGGCCTGTTCTTCGGGGTCGCATTTGTCTCGGGTGGTCGCTGGTCTCAGTGTCGCTGGTGGAGCGGACGGGTTGTCCTTGTGTGTAGCTGTGAGGGGCAGCTGGTCAGAAGTGATCTGACTGTGTCTGTTAACAGCGAGAGAAACGTCAGGAGAGTGGGCTAATAACAGCTCCGGTTAACGCTGGAGGGGCACTGAATTTCTCCCTGTCACCTCAGACTGAGAGGACTTCACCGGGTGAAACACTGAGGCTGAAACTGAAGTCCTCCTGCGTTCCACCTTAAATTTTACTACAGTATCAGTTGTGGATACTGTGGAGTTGCATACACTCATCATGAGCGTGAATCCCATGGCAATATTGGGCTTTTAGCTGTGGGGAATGAGGGTACAACACACACAGGGTGTGTGTGTGTAATATATATATATATATATATATATATATATATATATATATAAAATCTCTCTCTCTCTCTCTCTCTATATATATATATATATATATATATATATATATATATATATATATAGAGAGAGAGAGAGAGAGAGAGATTTTATATATATATATATATATATATATATATATATATATATATATATATATATATATAAAATCTCTCTCTCTCTCCCTATATATATATATATATATATATATATATATATATATATATATATAGAGTCATGCCCGAAAGTATTCATACCCCTGTCAAAGTTTGACTTAAATTTACTTTTATTTAACCAGAAATTATATTTTTGCCTGGAAATGACACAGGCATCTCCCAGGAGATAACACGATGATGTACAAGAGGCATCATTGTGGGAAAAAATATTTCTCAGCTTTTATACACATTTGAACAAAAAGTGGCATGTCCAAAATTATTCATACCCTTCTCAATAATTAATAGAAAAGCCTTTATTGGCTATTACAGCAATCAAACGCTTCCTGTAATTGCTGACCAGCTTTTTGCATGTCTCCACTGGTATTTTTGCCCATTCATCTTTAGTGATGAGCTCCAACTCTTTGAGGTTCGAGGGTCTCCTTGCCATCACCCTGATCTTTAGCTCCCTCCACAGATTCTCAATTGGATTCAAGTCAGGACTCTGGCTGGGCCACTGCAAAACATTAATGTTTTTGTCTGCTAACCATTTCTTCACCACTTTGGCTGTGTGTTTTGGGTCGTTGTCGTGCTGAAATGTCCACCGGTTCCCAAGGCCAAGTTTCTCTGCAGACTGCCTGATGTTGTTGTTGAGAATCTTGATGTATTGCTCTTTTTTCATGGTGCCATTTACTGCGATCAAGTTCCCTGGTCCATTGGCTGAAAAACACCCCCAAAACATTAGGTTCCCACCACCATGTTTGACAGTGGGGATGGTGTTCTTAGGGTTGAAGGCTTCTCCTTTTTTACGCCAAATGGTGCACACATCATTGTGGCCAAACAATTCAATTTTTGTTTCATCTGACCATAAAACAGAACACCAGAAGTCTTCTTCTTTGTCCAGATGAGCATTTGCAAAGGTCAAGCGGGCTTTTGTGTGCCTTTTCTGGAGAAGTGGTGTCCTCCTTGGCCTGCGTCCGTGGAACCCAGCAGTGTGCAGTGTCCGTTGAACTGTCTGCCTTGAGATGTCGCCACCAGCAGAGTCCAGATTCACCAGGATGGCCTTGGTGGTGATCCTTGGATTTTTCTTCACCTCTCTTACTATTCTCCTGGCCAGCACAGGTGTCACTTTTGGCTTCCGACCACATCTTCTGAGATTTTCCACAGTGCGGAACTTCTTGTATTTTTTAATAATACTTTGCACTGTAGCCACTAGAACTTGAAAACATTTTGATATGGCTTTATAGCCCTTTCCTGACTTGTGAGCGGCCACAATGCACAGCCGCAGGTCCTTAGTGAGCTCCTTTGTCTTAGCCATGACTGTCCACAAACCAACTGCAGAGAGCTGCTGTTTTTCTCCTGTTGAGTTGATTAAAACAGCTGTTCCCAATGAATCAGGGTAATTAGGATGCTTTAAAACAGCTTGGACTATTTGGAATGGTATAGAACTTTGGATTTTCCCATATACTGTGACAGTTTTCAAAGGGTATGAATAATTTTGGACATGCCACTTTTTGTTCAAATGTGTATAAAAGCTGAGAAATACTTTTTCCCACAATGATGCCTCTTGTACATCATCGTGTTATCTCCTGGGAGATGCCTGTGTCATTTCAAGGCAAAAATATAACTTCTGGTTAAATAAAAGTAAATTTAAGTCAAACTTTGCCAGGGGTATGAATACTTTCGGGCATGACTGTATATAATATCTCTCTCTCTCTCTCTCTCTCTCTCTCTCTATATATATATATATATATATATATATATATATATATATATATATATATATATATATATATATAGAGAGAGAGAGAGAGAGAGAGAGAGAGAGAGATATATATATATATATATATATATATATATATATATATATATATATATATATAAATATATATATAAATATATATATAAAATCTCTCTCTCTCTCCCTATATATATATATATATATATATATATATATATATATATATATATATGAGAGTGTGTGAGAGAGAGAGAGAGAGAGAGAGAGAGAGAATCACTTAATATTTTTGGTTAAATATCACGTAGCAAGTTGAACCATAACCAGATGCTGTTGGACATCTACAAGATTCTGGTGGAGTTCCGGTTGGTTATTTGATGACTCTGCCTAGCAGGATTGGTCGAGTTCAGTTAAATTGGTTGTGTGGACATTTAAGCACAGTCCACATATTTTCTAGGTCAGGAGTTGAGGTCCGGACTTTGGGAAGGATGTACCTTAGTGTGCTTAGACTCTCATTTCAAATCAATTTCACCAAATCCAAGCACCAAAACAATTCGTCCACTTGAGCAAAGGCATGTTTTTCAGGATTAGGGTCAGATTATCTTTTCTGGGTGTTCGGGGTCAGGTGGGGTCTGATTGTAGAGAGAGGTGAGATTGTTCAAAACTTTTTTGGTATTAAAAATGTGTATTATCTAATATGCAAGTTGGATAGCGTAGTGGTCACTTTAAGGTGGGGTACAGTGTGCTTGTACATGGTGAGAGCCAGAGCGAGTGATGGAGAGTGTGGAGGAAAATGCAGGAGAGTGTGTGCGTGTGGTGAACTGTGCTGGGTTGTAGCCTGGGTTCTCCAGCTGACGTTGTCTGGGAAGTTGTGACGAGTGAAGTCAAGCTGCTCTCATTGCTCATTAAAACTGACTCTGAAACCCCTGCACGACGCGTTCCCTGCGTGTCTCTTCATGGGGCTAAGTATTCACCTCTCCACGAGAGCACCCACCTAACACCATACTTCCATTCGTTACAATAAATATATATATATATGCAAAAATCGTGAAAATCCCCTTACACATTAAAAACGAGGAGACCGGCCAACGGTTCTAATGAGAGTTTGCATAACGCTTAACATGGCATCTGTTTACAGGTAAAGTCCCGCCCTTCAGCAAAAAGAGCCAATCAGCTTGCTCGTGACGCTGCCAGCGGAGGATCCTCCCTCAGGCGCTGTGGAGATCTGTGCAAGCTGATAAATCATGTTTCGTGTATAACTCCACCCATGGCTTTCTCCTCACATCGTGTCTTCCGCTCCAATTGGATGTAGCTAGTCGCTGCAACTTTCTGTCACAGCACTTTTTTTTTACACTACCAGATTTAGAGTCGCAGAACGTTTCAGATATTAAACCCATGTTTTTTTCAGGGGCTTGCAAGGCATCGGTGATCAGTCAGCGCATCAGCACAAAGAACGAATGCAGATTTGCCTCTGACCTCTGGGGCTGAAATCCTGTAGTGTGCATCTAGCACACCTTGCTGGTTCTGAATCTCCTATAGGTGTTTAGCTTGGTTGAGATGTGGTGATTAATATAAAATATAATATAAAATACATAAAATAGCCTGTACTAAGCCGACCATACAGTGACCACTTGCCTTCTGTAGAGGGGCGTTGTCTTCCTGTTCAGGAGCGCTCCCATCAGACTAGAAATGTTATGGGATATAGGTGATCAGTCAGAATAACTTTGTATCTGTTGTTTAGATTTGCAGTGACCATCCTCTCTAAGGAGACCCAAACCATGCCACCAAAAACCCTTATAGCATCACAGAGCCAGAAATAAAATGATGAGGGCCATGTTTTGATGTAAGACATTTTATAACTTTAACTCCAGACATACTCACTCCAGAGTTCAGTTTGTTTCTTGGCAAAAGAATTCATGCACATGTCTGGAAAGTCTGAAGGCAGGAAAAGTATAGAATTGTAAAGGTGTAGTTAAATATGTAATATCCTCAAGGGTTGCATTAGAAGGAAAGCACCAATAACACCAAGATGTGATTGTGCATACATATTTCCAGTACAGTACACGCTTTACAAAAAGTTTCTCTGGGGTTCAGATTGGAAACTACATAGTCATTTCATAAATGGCTATACGTGGATTGTGGAATGTTCTGGAATAAGTCTGATCTGTGATGGCGCCACTTGAAGGATCTGCTGGTAACTTCTAGGGATTGATGGATACCACAGGGCACCTTGTGAAATCCTTGCATCTCCTTATTTTGCACTACTATGTTTGCTGTATTGAAAATTCTGTTGAATTGAGGTGAGTATGGGAAAAGAAGATGAATTTTGTAAATTGTTACACTCCCAGAAGGTTGACCTTCTGTCAAATAGCATTGCCCAGCAGAAAATATGAAAAAAGCTAAATTAATATTAGTCCAGCACAAGGGTCCTATAATATAGTTGTTATTGGTAATGTGAAATGAAATATCTGAACTGCTTTTGGGGACAGACCCTCTAGCATGGTAACATCAAGAAACATGAGGAATGGGGAAACTCTTTAGTCCTTAGGGAACGTCTGTTGCCACTATTGTTTTGTCTAATTCCTTTGCTTTTTACTCTGTAGCTTCTTTGCAGGCAGATATGTCTATCTTCAGCAGTGTGGCGGAAGAACCTGGCAGCAGTGGGCCCGGAGAAGTTCTCTGAGGAGTACATGAAGAAACAGATAGAGGAGTTCAACATTGGGAAACGGCACCTGGCCAACATGATGGGAGAAGACCCGGAGACATTCACACAGGAAGACATAGATGTAAGATGCACTTCTGCACAGTATCTGATTATCTGCTGGCAATTTTCTCTGCCAGACCTTCATGAATTTGCACTAAGCACTTATTGATTTTCTTGGCAGGTTTCTTTAGTAAAGGCAGTGGTTCTACACTATACACTATATTCAGATGTTTGTGCACACTGTTTCTAATGATTGCATTTAACTACTTTAAGTTCCACCCATTGCTAAAAAGATGTGCAAATGTACATGCATAGCTTGTCTAGTCCCTGTAGAGAAGAAGTCTAAAACACTTCAGTCAAGATAACAGTAATAACTCTGCTCCGTTCAGCTCTATTCAAAGCTGCAGTTCTTTAAAAAACACTTATGGCTGCAGCAGAGTCTGACTTGGTTGCGTAATAGATTTTTTTTTAAACTTTCCCAAGACATTGAAATAATGAGAACCTGAAATTAGCAACAGCGTTTCAAAGGTACACCACAGCAGCACTTGCGTGATTCATGGGCACCCAAAGAGAAAACACACAGGTGCTATTTTAGATGACGAACCACCAGAAACGTCAAAAACTCACTTGTGTTTAAGACCGGTTCATACCTAACGCGAACATTGAGCAGCGTGGACTGTCCCCAGTGCTCAATGTTCATACATCTTATGCCACAGACACTGGTGACTGCGTGTGCAAATACGTCACTTTGGCGTGTCCACAATAGGTTTGAACCAGTCTTTATTAATCACTGGTAGGAAAGATTTTTAAACCTGTTCTTATAGCTGCTAAATGCACTCATTATTAAATTGATGATTGATGTATTTGTTTGCCTGCTACCTTTGATTTTTTTTTTTTTTTTTTTTTTTTTTTTTGACAATACATGACTAAGAGAAAAGGGTAGGGCTAGAATCTGACTAGATATAAACCATGTCTAATTACTGCCACTATTTTAAGTACATTTCTTGGGATCATGTCTAGGGAATGGCATAAATACCATAGATCTCAGCTAATTTGGTAACAGGTATAAATACCCCACTTCACTGCTGACTATTATGCTGACTAAACGTTTATTATGTAAACCTTTATTCACAGTTTTGTCAAAATACAAGGAATTTTAAAAGCATTTTTTTAAGGACAAGTATAATTATTGCTGAAAAATATATGAATCGACTAATCAACATAATAGTTTGTAGATGAATCAATACAAAATGGAGAAATATTGCCAACAGAATAGGAGACTCTGGAGCAAATACAAATTAACCTATTGGGACCATGTCTAATGCCAGGCATGGGCTAAAGAGGTAAAATGCCCCCCAGCTCACTAACTATTGTTGCTGAATGCAATCAAATCCCACAGCAATGCCACCATTCTCTATAGTAGAGACAGTTGCTCCAACAGAAGCAGGATGAACCGTGGTGAATTATCTCTTTCATAAAACAGGAAAATGTCACGAGAATCTTTTAAAAACGGATTCGTGCAAAACTTTGGGTACTCCTGGTCAAATCTTTTAACTGTGAATAGTTAAGTGAAAGAAGATCTGACTGACCTTCAAAAGGTGCAAGTTAAAGATGTAAAATTTTAGAGTAAGGTATAAAAAGGAGCATCATGCAGGTTTAATCCGTAGAGATTTTAGCTCTCAGGACACTTATACCAAGAGAAAAACAATGATGTACCAGTTTCACTGATGTACTCAAACTGGGGTCAGCATAATTCCAGCCTGTCCACCTGTGATTCAGGAAGGGGAGCCAAATGTGTGTAGGTTAGTATGCTCTCCAGTCAAATTCATCTATGCAGGTAACAGAAAATTGTAATGATTGTTGTAGGAAAAATATGTGTCCTAGCACACATAGTGTATCATGCCCTACCGCATATTGGGCTGTGTAGCCATGAAGGAATGACACTAAGATGGACTATGGAAAGTAGACAAGCCGACAGAGGGAGTGAGACATTGTTATTGTGATATGAAATGTCTGAATTTCTTTTGGGTACACACCCTCCAGCAGGGTCACACCAAGAAACACAAGGATTGTTCAGAGACCATTTCATGCCTGATTCCTATCCTCTCCATTTGAAGCTTCATCTGTAATTGATTCATCCAAACAAATTTGGCCCAATTTACAGCACCTTGATGCTTATCCCCAGGCCTCCCCCGTCGTTAATGAATAGAGTGCTCAGCGTGAGCGTGGCTAAGAGGGAGTGACGCTGGCCATGCCGCAGCCAGATCAGTGGGGATGGGGGAGGGCAGCAAGTGGAAAATGGTCCAGACTGTGGGGCAGTGAGCGGGCACCGGATGGGCGTCTGAACTGGCGCTGGCGCCCGCTTTGCTGCCAGCCGCTTCAGCCGACGTGACGTTCCCGCGAACGCGACGAAGGTGTGAAACAGCTGCACGCAGAGCGCTGCCAGCAGGCAGTAATTAATGAAGACGGCAAGCTTCACCTGCCTTCTCTACGCTGTCACACATGTACACGCGCACACACGCACACTGTCTCATCAGGTGGGTGCAGAGATTTCGGACTCTGTGCCAAGAGCAGTGATGACTGTAATGTATGCTCCACTGATGGCTATAGGTACCAGAATGAAGAATCTTTAGTCTTCAGGTTTGTTAAATGTATGGGCTGGTTTTCTTTGTTTTGTTTTGCTTTGTTTTGCAGTTACACTGGCTAATGTATATAGTTTTGTTTTTCTTGTCTTGATGCATACCAGATATGACCGTAAATAGACTGGGACCCTGTTTACACCTTTAGTATCTGGATTTTATCCTGATAAGATTTTCACAATATCCGCTTGCTGTGTGGGACAGAAAATGCTAATTTTCTTGTTGCGCGGCAATTATTACTGGTGTTTCAGTCATACTGGGAGAGGTTTTGGTTGCTGAATGCATCTTAGAGAGACGGCTGCGTTTACACTGCTAAAACATGTGGCTCGAATGTGTCTCGCACCATCTTCTAAATTGGTTTGAGTGATCAGATTTGTATCTGTTTTAAATGCGTCTTGGGTGCGTTTACACTTTACACTTGCATTTTAATGTGGCTTGGCCTAATCCAGATATAATCCTGATACTCACGACGCATGAAGTGACCAGGTGTAAACAGGGTCTTAGACCAGTCTGTAATGTCAAACATGTATAGGAACATTGTTAGAAAAGATAATTTGTTTCAGGTTAAGTGTTTTGACACTGTATGGTTTATGAATTTTAAATTAATGCCACACATACAGTGGCATGCAGAAGTTTTGGCAGCCTCTCAAGATTTTTACCAAGGTCCCAGACCTTAATTAGCTTGTTACAACAATGGCTTGTTTTAGAGTAGTATTTAAAAAAAACCCTCAGACCTTATCCCAACAATCAGCTGCCTGACCCTTTCAAATTGAAAACAAAAATGATGCCAGCAAAGCAGGAGAAGATAGCAAAGCATTTCTCTGTATGTAATGGTGTTGATGGAAACGGTTGAGGTCAAGTTCTGTTCTGGAAGACCAAGAAGACTTTTTGAAAGAACTAGTCGTAGCCTGCCCTGAAGGCAAATCAAGGCTCAAGTGGCTCAGCGGTTTAATGCACTGCCACTGTGGTCAGGGGCTGTTAGTTTGAAACCCAGAGACAAGCTACCTTGCTATCCGTGGCCGGAATCCTGCACTCTCTGAGGGGTAGACAGCGCTTTCTCCCCTCATTTCTTTAAAAGCAGTGTTCTCTGTTAACCGAGGACCCACAAGGGACCCAGAGCTTTCCTTAGAGTGTGTCTGTTGCCTGGGGATGCTGCTTGTATCAGAGGAGGCATGTGTTGAATTCTTACCCTCCTAATGTCGGAAACGTTGCTAGTGTTAGAGGGAAGCTATAAACGGCTGGGTTAATTGCCAGTACCAAAATGGGGGTAAAGGGGAACATTTTAGATTAAACAAAACTTGAGTGGTGGTGCACTGTTCTATATAAACATGACCTTTGTGGAAGAGTCATCACAAGAAAGTCTTTCTTGCGTCCTCAGCTGTGTCTGTTCTTTTGCGGCAGTAGAACTGGAGTGCAAGTACTAGGCTGCCCTGAGAAGAGGTCTGGAAATGGTTAAATGAGCACTCTGACCAACATATAAAACCACTACTTAATCCATTTAGTGTTTTTTGTAATATTGTTTCACCTGACAGATGAACACCTCCTGCCCAAAAAAGCAGCTTTTTAATTATAATTTTCTCAGGTGCCTGAAACATTTCCTTGGCTGAAATTTTGGCATGCTCCTAGTTATGAGTTCCAGCATGCAGAGCGCCACTGCTGAACCTTTTCATGGTCACACTTCCACCTGCTCGTATGCGTTCGTCAAGCAGGAACAAAGCCCGGCATGGCCATCTATGTAGTGGAAGTTGGCATGGCCTGTAAGTCACGGCAGCATAGCACCGTATTTGGTTTTCATTAGCGGCTTTGCCCTTGTCACAGCAGACGGTCAGAGTCCTTCACAGCTTCCCTGTCTGCCATACCGCGCGTTGAAGTGCATGGTCAAGTCTCTCAAAAAAGTTGGAGGGAGAAGTATTCGGGGGTGGATGGAGTCGTAGTTGCGTGTGTTTTTCTGTCGCTGGCCTTGTGCGAAGTTTAGGCAGCAGAGCTTTGTGGAACAGTGTGACGAGGCTACACCTCCCTCAGGGAGTTGTGCCATATTGCCTTTCCAGGTATTAACAGGTGCTGCCTTCATCTGTCACTGCGTTCTGCATCCCTCCCATCCCTCCCTCCCTCTCTTTCTCTCTCTCTCTCCCTCCTTCCATCTTTTTCTCTCACTCTCTTTTTCGCTCCCTTTCTTGCTTGCACACACTCAAATTCTCCAATTTTGACAGTGTGATACATGACTGCGTGTCCTTTTCCAGTGCATCTGCTGTCATCTCACTTCATCCCCCCCCCCTCTCTTTCACCTTTTTTTTCCCCTACAAACTTGGGCTCATAAATAGCCCAGTGTGTGTTATTTGTCCCAAGACATCTAAAAAGGCAGTTTTATTAACACTTGTTTTTGGGATAGGAGTTCTTATTTGGTGTGTCAAGGCAGAGTGAAAATAGATTGAAATATTAAAGATTTTGTTTTTCCAATAATAGTCAATGTGTTTGTTTTTGTAGAGGAGCATAGCATACCTCTTTCCTTCTGGTCTGTTTGAGAAACAAGCACGGCCCGTCATGAAGGTAAGCTTTTACCCGTTCCTATTTATTTATTTATTTCATTCCCTTCCTTAGTCCTATTCAGATGGGACAAGTTTTTCATGGGCAGGTGGGGTAATGTACTTATTTCCAGAGTTTGAGTGATTTTAGTCCAGTCCAAATGTGCCCTGTCAGTCATTTTTACAGTCTGCATGCTCCCATGTCGGTAAAGATTCTGGCACCTTGGGGGCTCCATGTGGCTCAACGGTGTAATGTGCTACCACTGTGGCCTAAGGGGTCATACGTTTGAATCCTGAGCTATGCCGCTTTCCCATCAGCGACCAGAGTCTGAGAGGGCACAATTGGCCGGACACATTAGTGTTGGGGGCATTACTAGTGCCCTTCTTAAAAACAAGCTGTAAAATAACCTCAGGTTATATTGATTCCATGCAAATCAACATGTGAGTAAACATTTTGTCATTCCTTGCGGAAAACAAGAACGGAAGAGAGGTGGCATTTAGATAATTCGGGTAGTTCATGTTTGTGGCAAACCTGAGATGTAGAACGTACATGGCTCAAATAATTTTCCAAACAAAAATGTCATTATTTTAAATGGGTTATAAGTTTGATCATTCTCTAAATTTATCAGCTGTCACAGGACGCTGGTTGAATAGCCACTCCCATCTCAGTCTTTTTTTTTTTTATTCTGTTCAAATCAGTCATAAAATGTCATAAAATTACATTACTCTACTTCTTCATGTAAAATAAATCCAGTCTGAATAGGGCTTTAGAAATGTGTATTACAAGCGTAATTCCTTTCCATCTGTTTTTTAGCACCCGGACATAATGTTCCCAAAGCAGACAGGTATGTATGTGAGTCTCTGTTTGCTTCTATTTGTAAGGTGGGAGTGGTTGATTCAGCATATGCTCTAATTGGAATGACTTAAGGAGTATCTCGAATGGAACTGACCAGGGTGGTTTGTATTCTTCTGCAGCCGTCCAGTGGGATGCAGATGGACGCCCTTTCCACTTCCTCTTCTACACAGGCAAACACGCCTACTTCTCACTAATGCATGTGAGTTCAGTCACATTTTTCCCTTTTCTCTTTCTTTCTCTGTTTAACTAGTAGTATATCTATAACGCATGTCATGATGACTGCTTTTATTGCCTTTTGCAAAGTCCACACTGTGGGCTAAAGGCTTAAAGACAGAATTAAGTACGCTTGCACATTTGTTGTATTTTCTGTTAGCCATATAGCCATAGTGATCAGGTGCATATTTTTTCTCTTTAATGAGTCAGACTGGTTATTTAGGTTTCCCTAAACAAGAAACATTTCTATTTAAATGGCATTTGTTTATATGTAGAAAATATAAAACTTTTGTCTTGCTGAAAGGTCAAGTTTCTCCCAGCTGTATTTTGACCGATCCCGCCCATCCTTCAATTTTAACGAGATACCACGTTCCCATTGAGGAAAAGCATCGCAGCCACTGAACTCTAGCTCAATCAGAGAGATTGTTGGCCTCTTTGTGACTTTCCCTCACAAGTCGTCTTCTCGCTATAATGCTATTGAGGGATGGCCTTGTCTCTGCAGTGTCTGGTTGGTATGATACAGCTTCTCTTTCTTCCAGCACTTAATCCAACAAAACTCACTGGGATATCCAAACACTCTGTATTACTTTGAGACCTTTTCCTATGCTGTGTCTACAAGATCCTTGGAATATTCTTTGGTCTTTATTTTCAGTTTTCCTTTAGATTCTTAGACTGATCATGGTACTTGAATCAAGGGAGGGTCTCTTACCCTAAATGATTCACAGGGAGAATGTGTGCCCACAAGTGCACACACATTGTATCATCCACTGTGGAGAAAATCTCTCATGTAGAAGGTGTCAAATCCACATCAGCATCCAATATTACACTGATTACCTCTGTCAGCTCATTGCCTCATCTAGAGACAGTTTCTATATTTTATCCATTCTGAAAATGCACTGCTGTTCCTCAGCTACATGATATGTCCAAATGTTTGTGGACACCATTTTTAATGAATGCATTCAGTTACTCTATGTTGCACCCATTGCTGAGACAGATGGACAAGTGCACTTACATACAGCATGTCTAGTCCCTGTAGAGGCGTACTGCCAATAGAATAGGATTCTTTGGAGCAGATGATCATGAATCTGTTGGGACTATGCCTAACACCAGGTGTGGTTTAGAGGAGTATAAAGCCCCTCAGCATTGAGCTGTGGAGCAGTTGGTACTGTGTTCTCTGGAATTGTAGTGCTCCTCCAACTTCCTGACCCCACTAATGCTCGGGTCGCTGAGTGCAACCAAAGCAATGCTCCAAAATTTAGATGAAAACCTTCCCTGGACAGTACAGACAGATTGAGAGAAACAATGAATAAGCACCAAAACTTTTGTCCATATAGTGTATTTTTAAATACTAAAATGTTTCCTACAGCCTTATGCTAATTTTAGACGTCCATTTCCTTCCCAATGGCTACCCCTTCATTAACTCTTAGACACTTGGAATTACAAGATTATTCAGAATGGATGATGTTAATATATGTAAATGTGGTTCTTTCAGAACACTTTTTCTCTTTTTGAGAGAAGTTCTAGCAATATGACAGATATGGTGTGATGGGTGCATGGGGATAAATGTATGTTTATGAAGAGGCACTTGTAGACCAGAGCCCACTTTCACAATGCTTCCAGGAGTGGTAGTGCTCATCAAGGATCTGTTTCTGTAAGGATCAATATTTTAATGGATCATGTATGAGCTATATTAATTCCAGTTCAATCCTTTGTTTCTTGCTATACACAGACATTGTCCACAAAGTAGCAACCCCCTCTCCAATTCCTATTTAAGATTCCAATTAATCTGAATATCTGAATATTATTTTATTGTAGCTGTTTAGGTACAAAAGGCCTGGATTGGGACAGCCTGTCATTAAGGTCATTGCTAATGAGAGGAATCTAAACCAAGGTTCTGCTTCTGCTCTGCAAAGCTTTGAGTATGGGTCCAGGGAGTGTTTCATGAAGCAGGGTTTTTTCAGTTTAGTCGTCATCATCATTAGCCTGTCCAATATGAGTCATGCACAGTGGACAGCCTTAGGAACCGGACCCCTTTCAGTCATTGAGTCGACCCTGAGCTCCTCTGTATACCAGAGTATTCCAGTAAAATGTAAGGACATCTATCCAACAGCTAAAGCTTGGCTGAAATTGGGCCTTGCAACAGGACAGTGATCCCAATTAACACCAGCAAAAGAATCAAGGTGATGCAGTCAAAGTCCAGACCTCACTCCAACTGAGATGCTGTGGCGGGACCTTAAGAGAGCTGTGCATAAACAAATGCCCGCAAACCTCAATGAACTGAAACGGCGCTGTAAAGAAGAGTGGGCCAAAATTCAAAGTTATCGCATCTGAAGGTGGATCTACAAGCTATTGATTCATGGTGTGTGCTTAATTTTTCACACATGGCTTTTCCATTTTGGCCTTTGTTTTTGTTAAACAAATAATGACATGGTGGAATCTGTTGTGTGGTGGTGGTCACCTTAGGTTGTATTTACCTAATTTTAAGAGGCAATTTTCTTCCCTAATATGTAAATTAGGGGAAGAACCAATATGTACCATAGAATTCAAAGAAGGTGTAGGATACGATACATATCACATATCGTATCAGGGTCTCGATTTAATATATTACAATATATAGTTTTAAAATATATTTATTATTTGTTATATAAAATGAATATATTAGATATTTATGTATTACATAACAGGAAAACACCATATGCATAAAATAAATGTTTAACACAATAAGCACAGTGGGGTCTGAGAACAGAATACTATCTGCTATCTTGTGGTCAGGGTTTAAACACAACCCCAACGCACGTCTGCATATACACTATTTATTAAAATTTGCTGCTGTGTTTTTGAGAATTGATATATTATTGAAATCCTGCTTTGTAAAATACACCCCCAAATTTGTTGAGCTGCTACTCAGGCTTGTCTCACTCAGCGACAGGCCTGAAAAAGATTACTACAAGTCATTAAAAGACTGAATATTAGGAAATGAAGAAAGCAAAAAGAACAGAGGAGTGGCTGAGATGATGGTTTGAGAGGGCAGGAGTGAAGAAGAAACGGAGGAGAGAGCCAGAGAAACGAGGTGTGTGTGGTTAAGAGAGGAGATGGGGTTGTTCACTGTGACGGTCTTCTGTTTCTCCTCCCCAAATCGCATTTACAGCAGGGAGCAGCACACACTTCACTAGGCACGCCTGGGCTTTGTGCTATTACTGTGTGTGTGTGTGTGTGTGTGTGTGTGTGTGTGTGTGATTACAGGGGTACAGCTGTGCCTTGGGGATTTTGGGTAGGAGCCCCAGAGACGGCAGCATTCTCTAACCGGCTCTTTGTCACCTCAGCTAATTCCTTTTCAAAGTTTTGCCTTTTGCTTTTTTCCCCCCATGCATATCTCCTTCCCTCCTTCCCCGCCACCATTTATCTTTTGGAGTTGACCTTGGGCTAAGACGTGCCGCCGTAGCAGTGTGGATCCGCGTGTGTGTTGACTAATGTGGCATTGTCCTCGGCTCGCCAGAACCCCCAAGCCTCCCCTTTGCCCAGCAGTCGCAGGGACCCCTGCTGTTAATTTAAATAGGTGTGTCAAATCGGCCGCGGCGCTCTGAGTCAGCCTTGGAACACGAGGAGGTGCAACACGCCCTGAAACCCCACGGCGGCCGCAAAATAATGTACAGCTCCCCAGCCGGAGTGCAGCAATATTTTACCAGGATGAGAGGTACAGAAAAGAGGAGCATTTATGTAGAAACGGTCATATCCAGGCTGCAGCTATAAGCAATGCGCTGATAATATGCTAATACTATAGTTACACTACATGGATAAAAGTATTGGGACACCGGCTTAGTCATTGTTGTGAAAAAAAGGGTTTGTCCTGGCTTTCAATTAGAATTTGGATCGATGTTGTGAGCATTTCATTGCATTTAGCAAGAAGAGCAATAGTTAGATCGGGATGTTGGATGATGATCACCTCCTTTCTCCCCAGCTCATCCATCGCTCAATGCTGGGGAGGCGTCAAACTCCCCTCTAGCCCATGCCTAGCCTTTAGCATGGTGTCAATAGGTTCATGTTTGCCTTGTTTTTCTTTTATATTATGTTAACTCGCAAAGCATATTACCAGCACAGGGAGGGTGAGGATAGGCACATGCCTGTGCTACCAGCCACAACCTTTTTTCGACCTGCCACCAAGGCATCGTCACAGGGCAACCCGCACACTCTGAGGAAAGTGCCGGGTACCCAGCTCTGATGCATGGGCTAGCAGATGCCCATGCTGGCCGGCATCACACTAAAGTGATGTGGGGAAAGAGAGAGAGAGATTACTACCTACCTGGAGAGAGCAAGGCCAATTGTGTTTTCTTGTGCTTGGAGTATTTCTTTAAAGGGCCTGTATTCTAAATAGTTTCTCTGAGCTTCATTTATAGCGTTTGTCTGGGTTTATTTCCAGCCTTTGCCTTTTAAAATGCATGTAAATGACCCTTGTTATGGGCGGGGCGGACCTGCTGAATAGACAGATACGTGCTGATTTCTATTACATCACAACAGTGAGTTAACAGAAGGGTCTATTTTGCAGCTTATTGGCCATAAATGAACAGTGTGGTCTGGGTGTGAGAACACCTATTCTGTAATTGTCTTTATATGCTACATTAACTTACACTAAACATCCCATTTAATCAAAAAACTAAAGTCCAATAAATACTTGTGGGCAGTATCTAGGCTGAGATATCGGTCAAAATATTGAAGATAACTCTGCAATTTCCAGATGATTGGATAAAACCTGTACCACAAAAAAACCCTGTACCACTAAGGAGCTCAATATGAGTCAGGCCCTATTACAGGTAGGCGAATGTGCTGAAATTGACTCTTTATTAGAATTTTCCCTTTCATTTAAGGGCTGGCTGTATCTGGGTGTCAGAATGTAACTGCTATACCATTTTAAAGTGTGATGGAAAATTCAATAAAAAGCTGGTGAATGCGAAGCCAATTTCAGCCTCATTTGCTTTGGGCAGGTTTTGCGCTGCATGTTGAAGTCACGTTTGTTTGGCTACAGTGGACCTGCCATACATCATAGCTGACCAATCAAGGTGGAAAATGTCCCACCATGTGGGGGGGGGCAGGATAGCTATTTTTAGGGTGTTGATTGATGTATAAATAGTAAACGTGGCTTTGGTTGGAGTAAAAACTGCTCAAACATGGTATTTCAAGCCTATTTACAACCTGTCATTTTCCCTTAGAATGAAACCTGCTAATACCGGACACTTCTGGGGTAAGCTTTGCTGTTATTGGCTGGTTTACTGCACCAGCGATGGGCTGGTATGGAAGCTGTGTATATTAGCATAGTTAATTTTGGGCAGTGTAATTGTTCCTGAGTCTGACCGAATAGTGTTTCTGTCCTCTCAGCACGATGTGCTGCAAGCAAGCTGAATATATTGTAGCTGGTTAGCTTTTAGCCTCGCTCCTCTCAATTCTTCAGGTTTGGCTCTCTGGAGTCGGTGGCACAGGAAAAGCCGCAGTCACGAGGCCTGGTTTACATTGCAGCCCATATTTCTGTTACTAGCAGAGTCTTGAGGTGATGTGCCAGTCTCCAGTATCAACTCCATGTTATGTACAGTATACTCCCCAGCTCATGTGCTACCAGTCACTGCCCCCTTCTCAAACTGCCACCGATGCAATGTCACCAGGCAGCTAGTGCACTCATCCAGGTATCCAGCTCTGATGCATAAGCTAGCAGACGCCCGTGCTGGCCGTGCTGATGGGAAAAGGGAGAGAGCAAGGCCAACTGTGCTCTGTCGTGCTCTGGCTGCTGATGGCAAGCAGCAGGACCTGGGATTCGAACCGGAGGTCCTTTGGAATGGGTCTGTCTTACAGAACTTTTTTGGTTATGCTTGATTTTCCTTTGAATGAGGGGAAAATGGTGTTTGAGCTTCACGGTTGTCACTTCTATTTGCTGAACTCTGGTTTCCATTCTAGGAGTCCTTTAAACTGCATTATTTATTTATTTATTGCAGTTCCTTGATCACACCAGTCTTTTGCCTTCTCTCAAATCACTGCCTCTCATTTACCAGCACACTTGGTAGTCCTTTGTCTAACTTTTGGTTTACTTTTGGTTCCATAAAGAACTGCATCTGTGATAGAGATACACATACGTAGTGTAAAGAACATTTACGTTTACATCGGGTAAAGGACCTTCATGCCGATGTCTCACCCTAAAATTCTGCTCTTTCAGAGTTCAGAACAAACACCATCAGATACTGGTTTGTAGTTTCTATCCTGATCATATTTTAAGCTGATATCTGCTGATACAGATATGATTCCAGTATCCTCATGCATTCCTCTAATCCTATTTAAAGTGAACCGTTATTGAATATGAAAAGCCCAGACCAGCCTAAAGGGCGTATTCAGAGCTCATATCGGTGTGGGTGCTTTTTGTTTTTCCCCCTCCTCACCAAAGCAGCCTTTCAGACACTGTCAGATAAAGCAACTTCTCCCTCTACCGCTTCTTTTTTTCACACATTTGAATTTCTCCAGCTCCATTATGGGTGTGTGTTCATGAACGTGTAATGTGCTTTCCACTCACCCCTCTCCCCACCCCCCAAACACTACTCCTGTCTATTTCTTTTCTATTACTCCTCTCCTTTTTTGTGCTGAAAATTGGTTTTTGCCCGAATGTTTGCTTTTTTGGCGAGTGTCGGTGGATTAGACGCACTCTATCAGGACGGAATTAAACAAACAGCTGTGGAATAATTGCGGGGGAAATGAATTCTCGTGCGGCTGAGGGGAAAGGGCCGACGTGAGCTGCATGCACACGCGCACGCACACTCTCGTGCGCACACCCCCACTCCCCCTCGCCCTGCCCCGCTCCGCTCCATTGCCATGACGCCTGACGGGCACTCCAGGCTGGTGGGCGCGATGCCAATTTAGACAAGCGTGCCCGAGAACGCCATCCAGCTCCGCATGGCAGCTTCTCCTGCCGCCAGGAGTGTGTGTATTTGAGAGAGAGAGAGAGGGAGGGAGAGACATGAGCAGAGCAAGAGACAATCAGAACAGAGAGAGAGAGAGAATAAGACTGAGAGCTACAGACTGACAGACTGACTCAGGGAGCAAGAGACAGACAGGGAGATGTCGAGAGAAAGACATGCGCACACACTGAGGGAGCCACAGTCAGAGTTTGAAAGACACACTTAACAGAAAGAGAGCAAGGCACAGAGAGAGTATGTGAGACAGACAGGGAGAGCGTGCGAGACACACACACACTGATGTAGAAGTGCAGACAGGCAGGGAGCGAGAGACAGACTGCAGGAAACACAGTTACACAGAGTGTGTTTAGTCTGTGTGTGTGAAAGAACATGGAGGGTTACAGGCCAAGTGTTTCCCAATTCAGTACACACATGCAGTTAAATTCAGCCAGTGCTATAGAGACAGAAGAAGATGGAGTCTGCCTTTATAAGTGTGTGTATGTGTTATTTAGAAGAGGGATTTTAGGCACCTTTTTGTTTCTTGGAATTCCTAAAAACACAAAAGCTGCCAAAATGCCATTTTTCCAGCAAATGTCATAAAGTCACAAAGAGAATCTGTCCTATTCTTGAATCATCTTCTGCTACTAAGCTTTACATTCTTCCCTTATTCCAGGACCTGTTTGGAAAGGTGTTGGCAGTAGAGAAACATCAGGACAATCTGAGGACTAAAGGACTTTATACTACGGATACCAAACAGATGTGAGTTGTGCATTTACAGCACGTATGTCTACTATCTGTCTGTCTGTCTGTCTGTCTGTCTATCTATCTGTGTGTGTTTCTATTTATGTTTATTGTATTTGTATTAAAAGCATGTGTGCGTATTTGTGCATTTTCTGTTCTCAGGTCTCTGACTGGGAGCAGGTGGCTGCATAAGGAGGAGCTGGAGGAGTTGCTGGTCGAAAATATCTCCAGCCACGACGTAAGAATAAACCACACACTGATCTCTTTTTAAAGCACTTACAGATGTTCCCTGACTGTACATGAACAGCTAGTGCATTTCACCAAATACGACACACGGGGGAGCTGTTGACCCCTTTGATGGAGTGCGTTTTCCCACACCCCATGTTTGTTTTTGTGTGTATGCAGTACTCTCGCTTTGTCCAGCTGATGGAGAGGTTGCTGTCCATGCCCTACTGCGCTTCGGAGGAAGAGTTTGTGCATCGATTCCGTCGGCAGCTGGAGGTTCAGTCCAGCAAGCAGAACATCCCCCCTATCCAGCTCGATGAGAATGGAGTAGCCTTCTGCCAGGCTGATGGTATTACTCACACACCCTGTTTTCAGTGGCTCTTCATCATTGCTTATATTCTGTCATAGTGCTCACAGGCATGCAGTTTGCACAATTTCTATTTATTAGCTTATCATGAACCATTTGGATGCAATCAGGTGTTTTCTTGTTTTTGTTTTTTTTGCTATTGGCTAAAGTGAAGTTTAAAGTCTACTGAAGGTCTACACTGAGTTATTGTATAACAGTTTACTGGGGAATGTGCCCTGCTAAAGTCACAACGGTAAAAAGTCAATTTTTAGCCTGAGCAGAACAAAAGGACATGCTATGCAAATTTACTACATGTACTACATTTTCCATAATGCCCAAGCATCTTTCCAAAACCTTGTACAGAGCCATTTTGGTTTCACAGAATAATGGACAGTTGTAAATATTTAAAAGAAAGTCAAGACAAGGTAATTATAGCTCATAGCTATACGTTATAGCCACTTATAACTGCATTAGCTACCAAAATTAAGCTAATTAAACTAGCGAAGCCATTAGTTATGTTGGCATAAGCATTATTTATGCTAGCTAGTAACATATAACATATAATCAATAACTCATCATCAGTTAAATTTAAACAAGTTAGTTTCCAAGTTAGCTTCGTCCTAAAAACGCTATAGTTACAATCTCATACAGAACTCTGGGCAACCCTGGTCTGAAGGCATGTTGAATTGATTTGCTTGAAGTGAAAATAAGTGAATAAGCGATATAGTAAATAAGTGAATTTATTGTTATTGTTTCATTTAATATGTTGAAAAAAATAATAAAACACAATATAATGTGGTAAATTATATACTTAGTATGTCATGTTTACATTTATTTACAATATGTTAAATACCAGCTAATTATCATAAATGTAATTTTTGACATTTCTTGTAGAGGGCAAGCAAATGGAACAGGGGTGTCCCGACTTTTGTATATGCTTGTAGTTGTAGTAGCTCTAACAGGTTGTGGTTTGTTTTTTAATTCTGCACTTTGTATGTTGCACTTTTTACCAGTATTCAGCAAAAAAACTTTTGACATCTCTTCACCTCAGGCAGGAGGAAAACGGCCAACGCCAGCATCACACTCCGAGACTGTGGCTCTGGGAACATCACAGTCAATGGCAAAAGCTACTTGCTGTATTTCCCCATTCTGCAGGACAGGTGTGTAGCTTTTCTCAGTTTTGTAATTTTTTTGTATGTGTCAAGACAAACTTTAAGCATTGATTGCTGGATGGAAGGATGCTGTGACTGAAAATTACTATGTTTATGGCAACAACTCAGTAGTTTCAACTATAGTAGTTTAGCCCCACCCATTTCCACTGAAGTTATAAAGAGTGTTTAAATGCGGGCTGCTTATGGTTATAAAGAGTGTTTTAATGCACCCCCCCCAGCCCCCACAAGCCCAGAATCTGTCCAAACCAAATACACAAGTATATTATACACTCATGACTAAGTGTATATCTAATATAGGCTTAAATTATTATTACTACTTACAAAGAGTCGCCTGTGATCTAGCCGGAGGACTGCTCTGTTCCATTCGTTAGTCGTGCTGTGTCAGGAGTAGCCTTCATACTGGTTAGCATGCCCAGAGCAAAGCTTGCGCCTTCCCAACACAAAAAATGTCAAAATGCAGCAGTTTTCCCTCTCCATGGTGTTGTGCTTTCCACCTTTTTTTTTTTTAAATCTGGAAGGAAAGTTAATTACACAGCTGAGTGAGTATAGTGGGACAGTCTCCGTTGGCTTGGCCTGCTCTTATCACACTGGCTGCGTCACACAGGCCTAACCAGAGAGGACAGGTGACGTTTCTCAGCATCAGCACCAAGAGCTGCTTCACTGTCTTCATTCCTGCTAGTTTGAACATACACACACCTACATAAATGCATACATATGCAAACGCTGCATGTACGTACTCGCGTTCTTCACGCATCGTCTCAGTGGCGAGTCTGTAGTGGCGGGATTATCACGACGTCTCAGTCCGCTCAGTATGACTGTCGTTGACAAAAGAGGGGATTTGTGAAGTTCTAATGTACGCAGATGAGCGCAAGCCAAAAGCAACGGAGAGAAACACACCAATCTTCTCTCTCACTTTGGGGAGTTGTGCCAAATTGCCTTTCAAGGTATTAACAGGTGCTGCCTTCATCTCTCACCACAGTCTGTACTTCTTCTCCCACTCATACTTTTGTCTGTCTCTCTCTCAGGCAGCAGCTAATGTTTCCCCTGCACTTTGCGGGCATGCTGGGGAGGTTCAATGTGGAGGCTAGCGTGGAGGGTGGTGGTCACTCCGCCCAGGCCGGTGCTCTGAGGTTGGCCATCTCAAGGGCGCTGCTCAGCTTTGTGTCGCCTGGAGAGATTGAGCACATGAGGCAAGGTGAGTGAGGTGCATGAATGCAAACACACACACAACTACTTCATATGGGGTGATGGAGAGCTCCATGCCAAAGTTTGGACACCCCACGAGATTTGAGCTTTCAGATGATCTTTGCCAAGTCCTTAATTCCTTTAATGTGCACATGTGCCTCTGCATTTGCATTTTACACTCCGTGTTTGCAGAAGGCACAGGATGCAACTTTCCCTATTGGACAGCTCTTTAGTGCTGGGGGAGGATCTCGCTACTGACTTATTTCTTTACGATATGGAGCAAATTGGTGCAAAACAGTGCTCTGAACCCCCTTCATGCCTTCTGACAGAAACTCACATTGAAATTTATATTCGATTCTCACTAATCCCTTCACAGATGCCATTAAAAACCTAGGCAAGAAGTGGAAATGCGCCATGGCTTCTCATGCAGAGTGTGAATAAGCTTGTTAGGGCTATGGCTTGTTCACTGTCATTGTTGGGAAGGTACAGGTGATGCAAATTTTAAAGCTAATAAATGCTCTGACTCCTCAAACCTTGCCCCAACAATCGGCAGCCATGGGCTTCTCTGTGCAGCTGCTGAATAGTCAACTTCATCTAGATGTAGGTTTGGAAGTGAAGGTGTGGTCATTAAAATACAGGTCTCATCTGCTGTATATTAAGCTGTCAGTTAATTATGTCACCTATGTCTTACCTGCATTCACTTGATGCCATTTTATCAGGCACACCTACGATATATACCAAATTGATTGATAAATACCAAGTATTAGGTGGACCGAAAGATAAGAGATAATTGTGTTTTGTGTGAAGGTTTGGACACCCTTTAAAGTCAGTGCTTAGTAAACACTAAGATATCACTTGGATATCACAGCTTGCAGGTGCGGTTTTGTAGCCAGCTAGGAATCTGTCTGCTCTTATATTAGGGAATTCCACCCACTCTTTCTTGCAGAACACTTCAAGTTTGTAATGTTCTTGGGCCATGGCATTGGGGGCTCAGCGGTTAGAGCACCGGGCTATTAATGACTAGATTTGATACCCAGGTTTGGCAAGCTGCCACTGTAGGGCAAGGCCCTTTCCACGGGCCATTTCAAAAGCTTCAGCTTCTGTTTTATGACATGGCAACCTGCCACACAACACCAGTGTACTATAGATCCACCACCATTCTTAACCGCTGGCAAGGTGTTCATTAAATCAATTTGTTTTTTCTTTGAATCGGTCATAAACCTTTGATGGTTCTGAAGTCCATTCCACAGCAATGCAGGTCAGGTTTCAGGCTCATGACTTTATTGACAATGACAATATTATTTTAATTCATTTGCAAGTTTTTAAGACATGGACCTGGCTTAAAACTCACTCGCTCACATTTAGCAGACTAAATATTCTCCACAAGGCAGCATTGTTGGTACTGACTAGCTTTCAGTGCGTGGCATCGAAACACTGTTCTTGTTATGTAATTGAGAACCTCTTGCGCTTCAAAAAAAGCAACAAAATGTAATTTGATGACAGTTACCAAACTTATGCATGTGTGTCTGTATGTAGAAATGTAGGTATACATTGTTTGTATTAGCAAAGCACCTACTACCATGCTGCTACCCTGCTGATGTCATTGCACTGCTAGGAATATCCACTTAATGATGGATGGAGTAAACAGGGGTTTATAAGTTGTGCAGCAACAATTAGGCTACACTCAGCAACTGTGAACGCACAGTTTAAACGCACCCTTACGGGACCTAACAAACGGTCAAGTCTGTGTATGGAGGCAGCTCACTAACTGTCTCTAACTGCCTACTTTCAGCTGGCCTGCTGACGCCAGACCCCAGAGTCAAGGAAAGGAAGAAGCCCGGCCAGGCTCGAGCACGCAAGAAGTTCACCTGGAAAAAGCGATGAGCAGCTGGGGCACTGCGATGCAGGAGCAGAGAGTCATCACCATTAGTTATGTGTAGAACCAGATTCCAGGGCCATCAAGGAGTTAAAATGGAAAAAATAAATCTGGTAATTTGATTGCGGTCAAACACACTGTTTATGAACGTATGTCTCTGAATGCCTGTGTAAAGCAGTAATACTGTTTATTCCAATAAACCTGATGTTTTCTTATACTGTTTGGTCATATTCTAGATGATTTCCTGCTGCCTTTGTGTTTGTACCACAAGAGGGAAACCACAACCTACCAGAACTACCCTCAGGCTGCCCCATGCCCTGTTCTTTCATAGCTACGTATTGATCTATGAAGCATGAAAATGACCATAGGTGGTACAGGCCACCTTTACAGGCCAAATTTGATTACATTTTTTTTTATATTTCATTTGCAGTAAATTGTCTTTCTGGACATTATGATTGTACATTTAGTTTTTGTCATATTAATAAGAGAGAACCAGGAAGTTGTAGCTAGCTACATTTCTCCAAATAAGCATAATATCTACACACACAGGCTTTAAACGGCCTGTGATGGAGACAACCAGGAGTGTATACTCATATTTTGGAGTTCCTCCTCCACACTTTCTTCATTGCTGTCTACATATTTTGTTGTATTTTTGGTATACCCAGCCATTGCTGCTGTTGTGCTAAATGCTACATGCTAAATTTCAGTGTAGGGCTTATGGCTGATACCACCGTTTGGTGCCATTTAGCTAAACGTTATAGCTAACTCTTAGAAATTATTATTTTTAAAGTCGCCACTAGTTAATCTCTCTCTCAAACAATATTTCAGTATTACACGGTTGCCTTTTCTCTCTCTTAGCAGTGCATTAGCAAATAACCAAATAAATGTAACTAGCACATATGCTAACAGCACGAGGGCTTCACGAACGCTCCATTTATATTATCAATTTTTATTTATTTTTACCGAAGTGTGTATAAATCTATAATCAACATGGCAATAAAAAATAAAGGACTGTCGTCCAATGTTGCCTAATTGTCGTCGGGAAAATAAGACAATGAGGTCCCGGTTGAATCCATCAATTTTAGCCAGTGTAACATGTAGCGAGTACACTAGTGACTGTTCAGGTAACAGGGTTGAGGGACACCATTAGAAAATAGGCATGCAAAAAAAATATTACATATATACATACATAAGTTAGATTTTAAAGGGATGCATGTCAAACTGATCATCTGCATTAGGAAGTATTTCGCATTAAAGCATGTATTCGAAAAAAACAACTAGCAGTGGAGTCATCCATGTTCGCATCGGAGCTAAATATAGTCAAACGATAGATTATATTTATATATATGTATATTGTGTGTGGGGCGTAATATTTCCGTTGCGATTAACGTCATTGTCCACGCTGGGAGCGAGCTTGTAGCCAGTGCTGCGGGGGCGCGCATTGGTCCTACTGGGCGCGAGTGGGCGCGAGAACAGCAAGCCAGCTCGGAATGTACAGCAGCAGCAGCAGCAGCAGCAGGAGCAGCAGGGCCGGGAGGGATGCAGCGAGTCCACGGCGTGATGTCGTTTCACCTTTTCGTTCTGAAAGTAGTGTCCAGTTCAGCCTCAGAGGCGGTAGTCTGACCTACAGAACCGGACTGAGCATCTCCGTCTAAACACACTCGGGTTGAGGCGATTAGAGCTACGCGGAAAAGACACAGGTGAGTCCCAACAGGAGCGGAAGAGTGCTGCCGACCTGACCAGCTACATTATCGAGTAGTGGACAGTCAGTAACTGCTCATATCCTCAGATTATGAGATAAAAAATTGCCGGCTGTATAAAGACTCTACGATAAAATAGCTTTGTTATGACCCTGCGTTTTACGTGTCCAAATCCTGCCTGCGCGGTTACGCTGGATTTCTGTAGCTATGTGTTTTCTTACCACGAAGGGGGGAAAAACCGTCCGAAGACCCTACAGGATATGACGTTGAAGCAGGGTCACGACACATGGTCTCAGACCACCAGCGTGAACGCTACTGTAGATCATTGAGGACTCAGGCCTGCACAATGCAGTTGTTTCTGTTCTTAGCCTACAGCCGTTGGTGAAGTCCTATTTTTGGACGTGGCTCACTTTCTCACACCCTAAGAGCCTTTGTTGCCATGGAGCTGCTCCCCAGTTTCCTTGGTAGTGAGGGCAGGAATCCAGCACCTTCATTCCTTCACCACACAAGAGCTTTCCAGCTTTCCCAGTTGAAGTTTCTTTTCGTTACGTTCCCCACATCTGTGGACCTTTTGCGTTTGCAGGTTACCGACGCATCTCGAGAAGACGACTAGGCTCTCCAGGAGTGCTCTCCTCTTCACCATCATCCTGGACATTGAGCACTGCCTCCTTGTCTGTGGCCATGACAACAGTTAGCCATCTCGAAGTGTTTCAGACGCATCAGGTAAAGCACTGACCGCATTTGTGACCGTTTCCGTTCTTTTCAGGAGTCTGAAATCTGCTGGGAAATTTTGACCCAGCTCCAAGGTGTAGTTTTAGAAGCTTACTGCTTCTCACCACCCCAGTTATTCCAAACACATTCAATAATGTTGAGGGCTGGACTCTAGGATGGTGCAGCGTGATTCTGGTACAGAACATTTCTGTAGATGTTTAGATTGGATCGACACGTCAAAGAAGCACTTGAGGACATTAGGTTTAGGTGATGCTGACATATGCAAGTTCTTCAAAGGCAGATTTGGTAGTGCCTACTAAACCACCCTTTCATAGCTCCCCCTAGCACTAGCAATGCTGCAGACACTAGGAGGGTCAGGACTTAGGTCTCCTCCGGACAGGCAAAACCAACCACCGCCTCTTATTGAGCTGCCACCAATGCAGTATTGCCAGGTAGCAGATATGTTTGGAAGAAAAGTGCTGGTTCCCCAGTTTCACCACACCACACAGCTAACAGATCCCTGTCCTGGCCAGCATCGTATAAAAGTGATAAGGGGAGACAGCATGGCCAATTGAGCTCTCTCATACTCCAGGTGCTGATGGCAAGAAGGTTTATCTTGCTTCATTGTTTAGGAGTCCCCATTTTCTGGATCTTCTGGACATTTTGTTGACTCTTGTGTTTCCCCTTTCTTACGCAAGTGGATTATTATATACCTAATCTCCCCAGAAATATCTCCTAAAATATTCTTTCTTCTGTTTCTTCTTGACTGGATATAAATAAAAGTATGGCTGACTTTTGCACTGCACTGTATGTCATGTTCCAGTGCCCCTATGCCATATCCATTGCAATGCACATGTTCCCCAAATGTAGAGAAATATAACTTGAAATACTTCTCTGTGTGTGTTCTCGTCTCCAGCTTCTAGATGCAGTAAAATGGACAACATAACGAAGAAGAAAGAGGACACCTAGAATATACTTCTTCGTGATCTCCCTGGCAGGTCCACCTTCATGATGATCTGTAACAGTAGCTCTGGATGTGGCGTATCGGAACGTCACGCAGTCAAATATGTGACAAACTTAACAGAGCTTCAGGGAGCAGCAAGCGCTCCTTTACCAGTCACCCTCAGGGTCGCCCTGTCTGTCGTCATGGTGGTCATCATCATTGTCGGTTTTCTCGGCAATGCCGTTGTCTGCCTCATCGTTTACCAAAAGCCGGCGATGCGTTCTGCCATAAACCTATTGCTGGCCACACTGGCCTTCACGGACATCATGCTGTCCCTTTTCTGCATGCCTGTGACAGCCGTCACCGTGGTCTCTGACGACTGGCTCTTTGGGTGGGACTTCTGCCGCATCACGGTCATGCTCTACTGGCTCTTCGTCTTGGAAGGGGTGGCCATCCTCTTGATCATCAGTGTGGACCGCTTTCTCATCATCGTGCGGCGACAGGACAAGCTGACCCCGAGCCGGGCCCGGCTACTGATTGCCGGCTCTTGGCTGCTGTCCTTCTGCTTGGCACTACCCTCAGCGGCCAGCTGGCCAGCCCTGGAAACTCTGGGTCCCAAACCCCGGCGCTGCGTCCTGGGATACATTGAGTCCCTCCCAGACCGTGGATACACGGTTCTGCTTGCAGCCGCAGTTTTCTTCATACCCGTGAGCGTCATGCTGTTTTCCTACTTGCGCATCCTCAATGCCGTCCGGCGCAACGCCCTGCGCATTCACAACCACACCTGCCCAGGGTCTGACCAAGGAGGCAAGGCAGGTCTTGCAGTCCTGCGGCGGCCCCCGCAGCTCAGCGTGGATATGAGCTTCAAGACGCGTGCCTTTACCACCATTCTTATCCTTTTTATTGGCTTCTCCATCTGCTGGCTGCCCCACACGGCACTCGGCCTGCTTGCCGCCTTCAGCCCAAGGTTCTATCTGAGCGCGGGGTTCTACCCGGCCGGCGTGGGAGCACTGTGGCTGAGCTACCTGAAGGCTGTGTTCAACCCAGCTGTGTACTGCTGGAGGATCCGAAAGTTCCGTGAAGCCTGTGAGGAATTTGTGCCCAGGAGTTGCAGGCTGCCCAGGATCCCAGGACGCAGCAGGCGAAGGGTCCGGCCCTGCAGCATCTACGTCTGTGCGGAGAGCCAGTCAGCTATGTGAATCTTTTGCACAGAGAACCTTGTTTGGAGACGCTGTTTGGACTTAAAGGAACATCATGCCAGGATTTTTTTCCTCCCCGAAGCATCAGAAAGGAAAGATCATCTTTACAATGGTAGAATTATTATACATTTCAAATGTCTAAATAATTTATTGCGTGTACTAGTCATGAAGATGTAAATAAAGTCATTCAGAGTGGTTTGAAAGAAAAAATGCTTTGTTCTGTTCAGGGAGGTGGTGATGGGAACCAGATGTCCAAATCTTCTAAAGCCCTATTCAGATGGGACTATTTTTCCCATGGGGAGTTGGGCTAATATAATTATTACCAGAGGTTCTCAGTTTCACAGTTTCTGTTTTTAGTGCCATCTGAATGCGCCATGTCAGTCATTTGTACGAACCGCACACTCCAGATTCAGTAAAGATTCCCACGCCATAAAAATAATAAATGTTATTCATTCTGTGCAAATCGATATGTGGGTAAATATTCAGTCATACCCTGTAGAAAAGGAGTTTTTCCCTGCTTTTCTCAAGCATTGAGGCGCTCGAGAAGGCATTGAGTTTGGTTTTGGCAAACCTTAGCCTACATATGTGTTATGAACATGTAGCTGCTAAAGTAACTAAAATCTCATTACTAGTATTATAACTAGGGTTATGAGATTATGGTCATCACGTGTTTTTGGAGGTGACTGCAGTGCGTAAATTGAGTAGCCACTCCCATCTCGGTGATTAATGCTGAGATTTTTAATAGAAGTGTCCTTAGTAAAATCAGATCTCTCCACCTCCAAATGTTAAACTAATCCTGTCTAAATAGGGGCTTAAGAACAGAACCGAAGTCACTACATGAAATACGATATGCTACCTTAGATATGCTAAAACACTGCTACATTTCAACCTAATTATTTCCTAAAAATGTCAAATTATTTAGTAAGCTTTTCTGCAAAACACAATTTCCCATCATATCGCAAGCTTCCTAACAATTAAAATGGGTCATTGACAGCCAATGACATCAGAGCAAAATTCATTTTGAGGTGAGCACCATTTTGGAGATAATCTGCGTCAAGGCTGTTCTGCAGTCAACTTGGATTATTTACTCTTACTTTGCTTCCTCTCATTAATGAAGTGGTAGGATTACATTGTCTGGTGTTAGTGTTTTTTCTGTCTTTTTAAGTAGTGAACCTTAACGTTAAATTCATGAGCTGTTTCGGATTAGCCACGTTAATAACAGACACCCAGGCAGGTCAGCAGCAGTCGATCTGGTCTTGCTAGGACTGCAAAATGTCCTACAGTCCCCTGCAGTCCAGTTTTCCCTTTGAAGTACCAGACAGTTTTGTTTTTTTTCATGATGATTACATTTGTTATAGATTTGCAATATCTTGCCTTAATAGGGGGAAAAACTTTTCATGCAAATGAAGGCTGCTATGCTAAGTATGGGTTCTTTGCTGTTAAGACTGTGTTGTTGCAGTTCTTTAGGAGAAACAGAAATAGAAGACATAAGGCTTCAGGGATTTATCGTTTCTGAACCGTTCACAAGTAAACATTCTTCTACTGTAAACAAGACAGATGGTAATATCCAGGTCTGAGGTTGGAAGCAGAAAAGAGAGTGTTCCTGCTTTTAGTGGTCAGGGTATTTGGATCAACGTTGTTAAAAGAACACAGCTTATCTAAATGTGGCCAACATGGTATTCTCTCACAAAGCTCCCTAACATTACAAAAGTAAGCTAGTTTCTACTACTTTCACTGCACCAATGCCCTCAAAATGCACATCAGTGACTTTCACACAGTACTGTAAATAACAAAAAAATCTTTGTACATTAAAAAAAAACAAAAAATCTTGACTTTGGTTGCATGAGTTGAGGCCACTGGTATTATTAGCATGTGTGTTGAGAGGATCCACTCGTTTAGCGTTAGCCGTTTGCTGTTGCACTACACAGTTCGCTAATGGCATGGCTCTAGTTGATCCCCTTAGTGCCTTCTTAATTGTGGAAGTCAAAGTGAGCCCACACTTCAGCCCAGTACGGTGTGGGTCGATGTGAGTCGGTCTAATTCTTTCCGATTCAGCCATTGATGTTTGCTAATGCTGTCTAGAGGTTGGGGGGTTATTCAAATAATAAACCCCCACTGTCTGCCAAGAATCTTTTCATGTAAACCATTAATTAAAAATCAATACTATGCTAAATTAAATCAATGGTTTGTGGCACTGTAGGATAAGATTCTCAGTGATTTCTTTGAACGGTTTCTTTTTTGGGGCAAAACAAGTTCTAACATGCACTTTTAAAAGTAAAAATAAATGTAAATTTGTGTGTTGGTAAATTTGTGTGTTGGAGTTAAGAGGTCTTGGCTTTGGCAAGTTAAAAGCCATTTTGGAACTTTTATTGACTTAATGCTGCGCTTCATTTAAACTGGGATGTCGGATTTCCCCAAGCAGGAGATTTCAACTGGAACACCTCCAGAAGTCCGATTTCCTACTTGGAAAGTTAGGAGAGCCTCACCAGCCCAGAGTTCAACATCCAACATGGATGGACCAGTAAAATGCTTTCTTCACTAACCTCAACTCAACAGCAAATCTGCCACACTCTTACCAGCACTGCAAATGGACACTGCTGGACACTGCAGGACAATTCAGATCAAGTATTAGCAAGAGATGCGCACAAAGTCACTGGAGCCCTGGGAACATAAGCATAGTCATGTTTATTAAAATGAACGTCTTTACATTTTGTACATTCCACCTACACAGGCATTGATTTACAAAGCAACAAACATATATAAATACAGTATGTACACATGGTTATATATGCATTTAGAAAATACTTGAGTGGATAGAAAGATGAACTCCGTCTGCGGTAGTTGTGGGCAGAGTTGCGGTTAGACACTGTCTTTAGGTATCTTGGGGGGACAAGTGGACATTTTAGAGCCTGTTTACACATCTGGCGTTAAGATCCGTCTTGACGAGTCTGAAAACGAGTGGACGGTCAGTGACACCAAGTGTTTCCCCATGTCTCTTAAATGCGTCTCCAGAGGTCACTTGAGGATCAGAAGTCTGTAAGTACTTTCACTGGCGCTCCTTTTACAGATAGCTCTTAGCAATTAGACAGTTAGCTCTCCTAGCATGATTTCCAACCAGTCTTCCTAAGATTAGACTTCCAGCTATGAGGCAGTCACTTAGGCCGTCTTTTAATTGCATCTCATTCTAATTAGTGTTAAACGTGTTATAGAGTACAGTAGTCCTGTGTTACACTTAAGGACAAAGAAACCGTTCTGGTCATCGTTGTCTATTGGAGGGTTTGGGAAACGTCCTCTAAGATGCATAATAATTCCTATTGTGCCTGGGCTCGATACATATTCATGCACAACAGATCTGTCTTGAACTGAGCTGCGTTCCTGTGATCAAGTGTGAACGAGGTGGTTGAATCTAATCTGTTTTTGGATCCAGGACGAATGAAGCGACCAAGTGTAAACAGGCTCAAGGTTACATTGTATGACCGGGAAAGAAACATTCAGGGTCTGGTTCCTCCAAAACATCACAAAAATGACCATATCACCATAAGTGGGCGGAGTTAGTATCTAACAGTTAAGGGGACTGCAAAACTAGTGTTTAACAAACCAGGCCCCAGGTTTAACACACTAGAAACAAGTCAGACAAAGTCCTCACAGTGCACATCATTTTGGACTAGAAAAGACATCCAAAGGTTTAATTGTCCCTTTTTTTGTAGTTGTGCACATGTATTTGCGTCCAGTTGTTTCTGCATGACGGGCTTTTTTTGTACAGTAAAATTTGCAGATTCTTATGTCCAATAAAATCTCTTCAACCAAGGCCCTCATCTTCTGGCATAGAGCTGACTCTAGAACAGTTTGTCAACCTGTTACTCACAGTCTCTCCAGGAGCAGGCGGATCTCTCCACTTTCTCCTGGTCAGTCTCTAGTAGGTTTAGTATTATTGACATTGTAGGCAGTGTTTATACTGTGCTTGTTTTTTTTTTGTTGTTTTTTTTGAAGCAAGACCCTCCTCCGGCAGCTCCATCCTCAAACTCTTGCGCTCCTTCCTTTCCTTAAGCTACACACACACATACAGGCATTGCAACCATTCGTCAAAAACATCTTCAAGTATCAGGTGATGCATCGTCATCTTGCCAGATCTTTGCAAAGTACGAAAAATAATATTCTTAATTTGCTTTTTTTTTGTTCATAATTAGTCACAGCTTAGCATTCTTAAGACACAAGGAGACAGTTTCCAAGGCTTGACTACATGCATGATGGGGAAACGAAAGGTCGATGATAAACAGGCAACGGAAGCTGCTTTTGGGCTGAAAACGGTGGCCCTGCCACAGACATCATCATGGCTAGATCAGTTCGATGGCGGTCAGTCTTCCATTTAACGAGGCTATACATGGCATGTCTTCAGGGCAGCATGTGGAGAGTTGGAGAATTTAGAAACATCCTTCTTGCGTTGTGCTCAACATATATTTGTAGGATCGAGTTCAACCTGGGAGTAAACAGCATTATTTTTCACGAGAACGTCTTCTCTAATGGCGGCACTTCATGGACTTCATTCCCTTTAGTCCAAATTTCTTACTACTGCTGCAATCAAACAAACGTAGAGTTTTAACGTTTCTTTTTTACGCTCATTTTGAAATCTGTATCTTTCAAACACATGCCAGTTTCCCTACGGGCAAAAAAAAACGAAGAGCAACTTTGGTGTTCCATTAATGAAAAGCGTAAAGCAATATGCTTTGCTTAAAGCATCTAGAGACCAAGCAAAAAAAAAAAAAAAAAAAAAGGGTTTTGCTTGTATGGGACCATTTAAAACCATCATCTCTTAAGACACTGTATTATACTAGAAGTACTCTGACAGTGTCCAAACCACCAGCTTATGTGGTTCTATCACATACAACGATGCTTACATTGAGCGACTATTTAAAAAAAAAAAAAAAAAAAAAAAAAAAAAAAAAGGCCATGAATACAGGGGAAGACAAACACCATTTACACCCACCCCACCCCCCCACCCCCACTCCCACTCACTTTCTCCTCCTGCTTTTACCATAAAAGATACACACCCACCCTTAACGTGGTTTGTGTGGCAAAGGGTCCAGGGCTGTGTATTCTTACTCAAAAGATACAATATTTGTGCACACGCCCCTTTCCTTCTCACTGTCTCGCTCATCCATCCATCAATCCACTCACTGGTCTCCTCCACCCATGTACTCTCAGCCATTCAGGCCTGGGATCAGCAATTGGTTGACCCTGCGTCGTTGGCCACATCCTGCGAGTTTCATGTGTGGTTACTGGTGTGTCCATGGTCTAGCTGGCGCTTCGTGGGAGAGTCCCGAAGCCTCTGGGCGGCACAGTGCGTGTGGACGGGTGTGCCGCCCGGCAGGCAAACGCAATCAGGCTCCCTGAAGGTGTTGTGGCACAGCTGGCATCCTCTTTTTTCGGACATGAAGACTGGGCCACCCCGATGCTTTAGCTAGACATGCGGACAAATAGGAGGAAGTTAGCAGCAAGAAAAGTCAAATCAGTGTAGTGCAACTTAGTTTAGGAGGGGGGGGGGGAAGAGACCAGGCCTCTGTTGCTGTCTGTTGCTTTTGCGGTGCCAGTGTCCACAGGCTAGCTCAAACTCTGTGAGCAAAGAAGCTAAAGCCTGGGAAGTCAAGTAATTACCAGTTCTTTCCTTCAAAATACAGTGGACTACCCTGAAACTAGAGTTAACTGCACATCAGAAGAGGAACTCAAAAGCATCATGCGAGAAAGTCAAAACCAGAAAAAATGAGCTAGGCTAAAAGTTCATTCTTGCCAAGCGGCTACAATCTCGTCAGTTGGCATTCCAACACTGCGCTGAGAGGACACAAATGGCCGTAGTTTTGAGAGTAGGGAGCAGCATAGATTGCGCCAATAGCGCAGCTTATTTGACCCTTTACGGGGCCTTCGTACAATGTCATCCTGCGCCATTTTAACACTGTGCACTTAAATGAATCATTCCATACAGGTTAAACCACTAATCTGACAATTACACATGTTAAACTGCTCTGAGAGAGATGCTGGTTAGCATTAGCTCAGTAAGCAGGAGAACAGTCTGCTCACTACAAAACAAAGTCAAGTTTGGTATTTACTTAGCTAGCTCAGTTACAGCTCTGCTGAGTATCAAGACACCCAAGTGCATCGGATATTGACTAACTGCAGAACTACAGACACAAGTGTAGGCTATTAAATAATGTGTGAGAGAGAGAGAGAAGTCCACAGCACAGACTGTGCTCTGGCTAACTGAGGCTCAAATCACACGTTCAGAGGATAAATCCCCGTACCAGAGAGCACAAAGTCGAGTAAATGGTCTTCAGAGTGTTTTCAGGCACATTTAGTAGACTAGTTCATTCAGGTGTGCTTGATTTTTCTTTGTCCCAACTGTTTTCAGAGTGTGACATTACCAATCAGCGAGCCCCCACCCTTTGGCTCTCTTAAATGCAGATAGGGGGAATAAGCTTATTCGGCCATTTTCTAGACGTTATGCCACCCAACCCTAGTGGTAAGACTTGTGAATAACAACAACCAAAAATGTGCAATGTTCTTGTTACAGTGCTAAAACTAAAGCTAAGCAATTCAATGCTTTGTGGCTCATTTGAGCTATTGTTGTGATGTCATCTGCTTTGATTGGCTGGTGGACCTAAATTTTTCAGGGGCCCCACCATAAAAAGAAAATCAGTGAGAAAAAGTTGTTTTAAGTTGTAAACAAGCTTGTAAAATCACATTTGAACATATTTTACTAAATGCAAAAGTCATGTACTATTTTTACATCAAAGAACAACTTAAAAAAACTCAATAAATGCAGTCTATGGCAATAGACAAACAACCATCTTGAATACAGTTTACAGAAAAGATAATGGGGTTCTGTGATTGTTTTAATTGTGGAAGATGAAAACAGAGAAATTAAGGGTCAGTTCATAAAATTGTACTTCAGCCCCATATAAATTTACACATAAAGCAACTTTAAACCCAGTTTTGCTGGCAACTTTAAACCCAGTTTTGCTGCCCATAGAAACAACTGTGTGGATGGGATTAGAAAGCAATACTGACAATACTGACCATGTGTTACTGCCAATACCCATACCTGGTGAACAATACTGACAAATACAGAAAACTCACCCTGTCGTGTTGTAGCTGCACGTTCTCAGCTTGGGCCAGTCCCAGGGCAACCTGGGAAGTGCGGCGAGCGTGTACGCTGGCTCTCAGCGCTCCACACAGAAAAGGACGGAGCAAAGTTAAAGACCACGCCTCCGGAAGAAGTTCCAAAACCTGAACTGCGTCAAAAACGTCAGCGTAGCGGTTGAGCAAGTCCACAGCCTCCACGGTCTGGGTCCCGCCTGGCACATCTGGGTCCAAATACACACTCAACAGCTGGTGAAAAAGCTTCTGGCGGTAAGTGTGGTCGTGGGCCTCCGAGGCCCAGGTGCAATAGTCCTCTGCGGCTGTGGAGTTTTTCAGCTGGTGCACCAAAATGTTCAGGGCCTTGTCGTGCTCCTCAAGCTTGCCATGCAATATTGCTCTCTCTGTTAACAGCACTTCAGATTCCTGGAGTTTACCTGCAGAACATATACGGTTATCAGTGTAAGCCCCAACAACACATCCCAACAAACTTTTTGTAGGGATGTCATGACCAAGTTGTGTTGCCCCTAAGCCTCATCTGTGTTATTCCATTTAAATACGAAGTTTCAAATAACATACATTCCCATTGCTAGTGTGACTAAATAGAATAAAAATCTAACAGATAATGCCTGTTTGTATCATTTCTATGACAGCGGTGTAGAACTAAAAGTAGCATAAAGTAGCATCAACAATGGATAATAAACGTCTCAGACGTTTATCACAAAGCCATTAAAATATGCCTGGAATGACTCCAAGGCTGGCACATCCCTAATCTTCAGCTTAGCTCTAAAGGGAAAACAGTGTGTGTGTGTGTGTGTGTGTGTGTGTGTGTGTGTGACATTTACGTAGTATCATGATTCCTCTATGAAAACACCAAATTAGCTCTGCAAAAAAGTATAAACGACCACAAAGCCAGCATCAATGCAGCCACCTGCTGCGTTCCCACCCTTCTCCCGTTTCTGCCCTTTCATTCCAGGAAAATCTATTACACTGCAATCAGTGACTCAGCTCCTCTGACAGACACAAACACTACAAGCGTGTTTGAGAACATGATGTGTGTGGTTGGTAAGCGTAGCTTAGCGGTAGACGGCAAACTCACCAAGCAGCAGTTGCACCCTGTACAAGTCAGACTCTCTCAGCAGGCGCTGCAGTTTCTTGCGGGCAGAGGAGAGCTGCTCCTCTGTGGCTGAGGGCCGAGAGAGGAGACCCAACACACGGTCTGCATACAGCATGGCCAGGTGTGTGTGGTACTTCTCCTTCTGCGCACAAGCATACACAGGACACAGGGAAAAAGAGTCAGCAGTGACTGAACATCCCCATTATTAAATGCATCACCTCAGTAATTCATCTGCTGTAAATTTGTCATTATAACTGTTAAACAATTATAAAGAATGTTTAATTAAGGCTGGGAAATCTATCACTATATTTTGGTTTATTATTGAAAAGACTTATTTATATTCTAATTACAGATTTGGTACATTTAGAACAGTTTTCAATTTGTGCTAGAGGGGGCGACAAAGCCTGAGATTTAAACACACACATGGTCCCGGCTCTAATTTTACAGCTTCGCTTTAAAACAGTATTGCAAAGGTCTGGCCTTAGTTCTTGTTTTAGCCCTTACAGCAAATGCAAACCAAAAGTACAAAGACAGAAACATACTCTGATTATAGACTAGGAAACTGTTGAGCTCCTACCTGCACTTTCTTCTCTAGAACCAGGTGTTCCAGGTAGAGCACTAGAGCCTGGTGGTGCTTCTCTAGATATTTGATCACCTCGTCAGGGTTTAGTTGTCCTGTCAGCTCTTTAGAGACTGGTCTTTTAGTGAAGATCTGGACTCCAATCTACAACAATAAAAAACATCACTAATAGCACATCAGTGAACTGTAGATTTTTACCAGTGCACAATATCTGAGTTCTTTGTATTGGGGCTTTATTTTTATTTTTCTTACTTACACAAACCCTTGTGTCTGTTCTAATTAATTCTACCAGAAATCTTGAGTTCCAATATCACACCTCAAATTCAAATGTAGTCTGATACAGAGGTGTTCACAATATATCATATAGGTGATACTTTGTAAGGAACAACTGAAAATCCTCATAAACCAACATAACTATACATAAATATTGGGGTGTTTTTTTTTGCTCTCATAAAGCTCAAGTCTTCACTGAGCAGACCTTAAGCAGACCTTGCTGCCCATACTATGATGCCTGCCCCACACAGGCGACAGTGAAAAAGAAGTGTCAAACAGGACTGTAAAAGCATTTTAGTACTGGCAGCTTTGAAGCACAATGAGTGCCGTTACTTATTCAATATGGCAGAATTATACCTGTTTGGACAATGAAAATGAACTGTCCAAAAGACTTATCCAGATTAAATTTGGCAGCCATTTACACTACTACCATTGTACACAAAAAACATGTTGCAGCAGAATTGAAATGTCCTAAATTACATGTACTGATGTAAATAATGCAACTGCAACTATAGGATTAAATCAGTACTTTGTAATTAGTAAAACATCCATTTGAATAAAGCCATACAACACTTCTGTGAACCATTAAACCAACTCTTGCATTAACTTGTGGTTAACTTGTCAGAGCATTCACCTTCTGGTCTTTCTGTAGGGCCCATTCTGCATACTTCCATACAAGGTCCAGGTTAGAGCAGTAACTGAGGAAGTCCACAACATACTCGAAGAGATCAGCACGTGTGAAGTCCTGGAGGTCACCGTTAACAACTCGAACCCATAACTTAAAAAAGAAAGAAGGAAAGCAGAGCAAATCCAGGTCACTGAACTATTAATGACGGTTGCAATACACTGGCTGGCTTTCCAATCAGCAGCCTTTATATAAGGTTGGTACCTTATACAGTGCGTAGTAGAATGAATGGGGAAAAAAAAAAAAAAAAACACACACAAAAAGGATACATATGTGAGCCATGCATCGCCAAAAAGAGCTTTCATAGGATTTAAGATCACAAACTGTAAAATGTAAAATGCTCAATTTACAACCCTGTTAATTTGCCTCAGGATGAAACATGCATTTTCATTTTATGGAGCGCTCCTGGGGAAAAAATATAAGCTTTGCTTTTATTGGCTGTTTTACAACACCATGATGGATCACAGAAATAATAATCATTTAAAAAATGCTCATTACAAGGCTAGGCTGGGCAGTACTATACTGTTTGGCTACAGAGTCTTACAGGATAGCAGTATTGTTCGCTGACTGAAGACTGCAGCTGATTTGGTGGGTTAAGCTTTTGGATACTTCTGGCCTTTTTAGCCTTGCTTCCACATTCTCCTGAAGAAGTCCTTGCATTTAGCCTAGAAAAGCTTTTGATGTTGGGGTGGTTGTATGTAAATTTTGGGTGCCAAGGTAAATTATTATTATTAAAGTATTTATTTTTTTTCCTTTCTTTTTAATTCCAGTTTTCCATTCAGTTTCCATCATATTTTGTTTAAGTTGCAAAGCTAATGTTTGTTCAAACAGAACAAACACTTGTGGCATTTATACTTGTGTCATGTTTTGCT
Organism: Salminus brasiliensis; assembly: GCF_030463535.1. Taxonomy (NCBI): domain Eukaryota; kingdom Metazoa; phylum Chordata; class Actinopteri; order Characiformes; family Bryconidae; genus Salminus; species Salminus brasiliensis. The sequence goes on from NC_132884.1 coordinate 9,444,276, forward strand.
GAACTGTTTGTAAAACAGCTGGAGCTGGAAACAAGGTTTACATTTTCATTTTTACATTTTCAGCTGTACAGCTTGCTTATATAAATATGTATTAATCTTGCATAATGTCCCACTCTCCTCTACTTCTGAATAAAACTGACATTAGATCAACACTCTTCCTCTTTGTGGGTACAGGTTCAGGCCATACCTGTAAAGCAGCAGCATCCTGGCTATTGTAGTGATATAGGAGCCCGAGTGCAAAGTACCTAAAAAGCAGGAGAAACACCATTAGCCGTGAACTCCAACACATGCACACTGCTTAGCGAGGCCAAGCTACTGTCAAACACTGACATTTATCAGAGCTTTATCTATGCGCTGCTATGGCAACAGCAGATTCTTCAACAGCAATGAGGATGAGGACAGAGGGGCACGGATGAGCACTGCATAGCAATGTCTTAACAGCAAATTCAACTGAAATAAAAACATTAGACTGATGTGTAGCAAAACTGAATTCCAGTAAATCAAGGCAAAACTGTTTTTGTGTCAATACGTCTATTTCTTGTGAAAGATTTTCAGCTTAATTTATCCATTAATATACCATAAAACATGTCCTCAAAAACTTAGGATGTTTTGTTTATTTAGAAAAAAAACGTCCAGAGGACACAAACGCAGCTAATATGGGATTGATACAGATACTGACGTAATGTGGCATTCCAAACCCATGAACTAGTGAATAGAGCACCATCACTTTAAAGAACAAAATTTCACTGCTCTACAGCTCAGTGCTGGGGCTTTATACACCCCTGGCGTTAGGATTGGTGCAAATAGGTTCATGACCATCTGTTCCAGAGATCTATTAGCCAAATTTTTTTTTTACAGGGGCTAGACAATTGCATTCATTAGAAAGGGGTGTCCACAAACATTTGGACACAGTACTTCATGTACTAACTTTAAAAGGGAGCTTTTAGGGGCATCAAACTGTGTGGATGTCTCGTTCCAAGACAATCCTGACTCATGAGGATGTTTTTCTAGAATGATACAATGGGTGCAACTTTAAGTAGCTGAATGCATTCCTTAGAAGGGGTGTCCACAAACATTTGGACACACAATGTACAAAAACCTATCTGCCACAACAGCAGTTAATCCTAATCTGTGTTCTGTGGAATTTCAACAAATTATTTGGCGAATGTACAAAGAGGTCTTTAAAATCAGAAAGCATAACATATCTGCACAGCACTTTCTTTCCACACCCCAGGAACAAACCTTGCTAAGGTTTCATTCAGTGCTAATTATGTCAAGGTAGAAAGTGAGTCCTGACCTGTGGTGTTTCTCCAGCCAAGGAGCACTGTCAGCTAGCAAGCAGGCGTTGTCGGACGCCAGTAGGTCCAACAGGCTCTCGTGGCCCGTCTCAGCATAAAGCTTTAGCAGTGCAGTGTCCACGTCTTCGCGGAAGCCATTGGAGCCCTCGCTGCTGCGTACCTCTCGCAGGTAGCTGATGAGAAAGCGCTTGCAGTGCTGTACCTTCTCCTGGTCGCCCTGAGCCAGGTGGTAAAGGTCAGCGAATTCGTGAAGCGGAGGGTGGCATCGCGTGAAGGAGGACGAGGCGGGCAGGAGCAGCGGGTACAGGGAGATCAGCTCTCGCACATCCAGTTGCCCTTTTCTGGAGACACGAAGGACAAAAAGAGGACACCATGAGAAAAAAGCAATGTCTAAAGTTGCCCCACTTAATCAAACACTCCTGCTTAATGGGGATCTTCTGCCCTGAGTAGTCATGCTTGATAATAGTAGTTATGAACAAAACAAAGCATAATTGATGCAGACAGATGCAGATAGAGGTCTGCACAGGGCGGATGTGCGTGTGGGTCCTGTGTGATCAACGCAATAACTATCGGGTGGGATTTACTTTGCAGCACTGTGGTCATTGAGGTTGTGGGTTAAAGCAGGTGGGGAATATCTCTCCCTGGGAGAAGCCGAGCGAGGACGGCTAGATGACTGGCTGCTTTTGTAAGCAGGAAAGAACACACATTCTGCAACTGAGCTACAGAAAAAAGAAAATCTATGCCCTTAAACTGAGCTTACTAAAATCATGCCATCTTGATGTCCATATTAAACCACATTTCAAATAACATACGTTACCTTGCTTATTGCCACGGAACGACATACATTAAAATTGTAAAATTGAACGTTATTGTGGCTGCATCCAAACTCACGTCTTTACTTTACTGAGGCCACCATGGTGCTGGTGGAGCGAGCAGGCAGCGCCGATACAAGGTTTTGTGGGCATGAGTGACCCTGTGCACAACTCTAGCTGCAAGAACGCCTAAACACAACCATCTTGTGACATCACGTCACGCTTTTTGGTTTCGATGCCTATGGTTCACATTGTGTTCATACATCAAGACACCAGAATTTGTTTCGAAATGGGCCCACCTGCTCAGACGGGTTTGATCGACTTGTTCAAAAGGCAGCATTCACATCCAGTTTAATTAACTGCACTAACAGAACAGTCACACCTGGGCTTGTTTTAATCAAACTAAAGCTGACAAGAATGAACATGCCCTTAAAAGCAGATGTGGGAGCAAGCCAGAGATCCGAGGCAACTACAAATTTGTAGTTTAAAAAAATATTTGACTGCAAACGCATGACTGGTATGTCTAAATGGCACCTGCAACAACGCAATCAGCACTGCTATTGCAGGAGAGCTTTTAACATTTGCAAATGATCTCAGATCTCACCCCCACCTCTGTCTCTACCGCCGCATTAAGTGAAAAGCATTAAATATTAATGTGGCACTAGAAGCCTGCGATTTTGTTACATTAAGCATTCCTGCAGCATTAGAGATCCCACATACTAATAGTCTTGGCAAATTCTGGATCACAGAAACCTCGCATGAGCCATTTATTCAGCTATCAGACAAGTTTCTGCTCTTCTGTCGTTAAGCATACAGCCATTAGGGTCAGGTGCACAGAGGGAGATGAGGCAATTAGAGGAGCCGTTAATTAACTCCATTCAGTCGGCTCCTCCAACATCTGGGCCCTAGTGGCGGTTAACGATGTTAATTACAGGACAGAATGATGCACTTCACCTGAAATGCTCTTTTGCTTCTGAAAACTGAAGCTGTCCAAACTGGATGAATCCCGCTTGCTGGAGAATTCTTTTGTGTAAAATCTGGAAAAGAGAAAAAAACAAACAAACAAAAAAAAAACACATAAAATAAAACTGCTTTGCTTTTTTTTCATGTCAAATACAGACATGAAGACAGATGCACCATTAATGAAACCTTAACTAGCAACAATACTCCTACAGCTATACAAAAACAACATCACAGTGAGACTGTGAGATATTTTAGGCTCCATTTTTTACAGGGCCGGATCAGATTTGTTTATTTTTGTCCTTCTAAATCCGATCCAGAATTTAGTGCTGATAAGGACTTGATATCAATACCCTCTGATACAAACAGACCAAGTCTAAGAACAACAACAGTGAATCTCTTATGCAAATCCAGATCCATTCAGTCCAGCAGGACCACACCTCTTTTTACTAATAAGACATGTGGCCTTACCCTCATAGAGTTAGGACCATTGCTAGTGCTAAGGGGAGCTACAAACTGGTGTGTAAACAGACATTACCAACTGACCAGATGAGGCCATGTTTAAAACTATATAGTGACAAAATCAGAATTAGAAATATATGCTTTTTATTAGTACCAGTATATTCTCCTCATGTACCTGGAACTTGTCTTTGGGAATGTTTCTCTGTGCACCCTCCGTAAGGGTCAGTGCCTCCTCTACCCGATGTCCCGCCAACAGGTCTTGGATTTGCTGTTCCAGGGGCAGGGGCACCAGCACGTATACTGCCTTTGTAGAGGCCAACACCACCTTCCCTAAAAGAAAGAGGAGGATAAAGATTAAAAACAGTTCTGCACAGACATGAATAGATAAATTACTGATACATTAATAAACAAAAGGTTCTGATTTGAATGCAAAAATGAAAAAACAAAACAAAAAAACAACTACACTGACATATCAGACCAGCTGTTCTGATGGGCTTGGTTTTGAGAGACATTAAGATAAATGATTCAAACATGCCACGCCACTCCCGCACGCTTGTTTACCACACTGCTTCATCCATAGCTTTTACTAAACATGATCCTGCGTTTACATGGCGATGCCTCAAAGAAGGTAAGGTTCCTCACTTCTGGACATGCATTGAAGGAATGCAAACATACAGATGGAGGAATGAGCAGCTTGCTAGCTTCTTTACACTTTCTTGTTTAGCTTTCGGTTATTAGGAGAGAAATGGTCAGGAACACAGTTTTGGGAAAGCTGTTTAGACATGACAAATCATGTGAGCTTAGCAAATGGTGAAGCTAAAGCTTATTTAAAGATTAGGTCTGCGTAACAGACAGCAAAGTGTGTTTAGAAAGAAGACACAGTCGTATGCAAAAGTCAGGAAGCACGTAAAAAGCAGATTAAATAGGAAGACGGATTGAACAGGGGAAAAAAAAAAAAACACTGGAAAAAAAAAAAGCCCTGCCCTTTAACAAAAAGAGCCAATAAGCTTGCAGTTTACACAGTGAGCAGAAGAGGGTCGATATTAAGAGCTTTATTGATATTTTAGGCTAGCAGGAAAGGTCCGTGATTTTTTTTTGTTATTTATCTAAAGTTATTTATCTTCATCTCCATTGTTAGATAGCAAATGCATACAACCTCAAGCTAAATTTTAAAGTTGATGACTACATATGAATTATCTGGTAAGTGAGCGATTCATCATCCAAATCATTGATTATTAATTTCAATAAAAATGTTATCATTTAAAAAATGCTATCAATAAAAATGGGCTCATTCTGTAAAAAGTATGATCTACCACATGCCTTATTAAACCAAAAATATCAACATTTTATTTCTTTATTTTTTGTTAAAACCTGGCTTGTGATATTGCCACATCTGCAGCCCAACCCTAGTTACTGATTGTCCAACAATGTATAGGGACACTACAAAGTAGAATGTGAACAGCTGTTTGAAAGAGAACAGGTTTGCCTTCAGTAATTGCGATATTATGTGACCACAAGAAGAGACACTCAGTAGAGTGACCAGAGGTTCAAAGGTGGAGAAAAGGAAAAAGGACTCAAAGTAGGCCAGTACTCAATGTCCAGAGGTATTAGATAAGCTCACACAGTAGCTACAAGGCCAGCATCTATAAGCAAATGGCTTCCAGACTGAAGAGAGTGTGTATTGGACATCACTGCCTTTCAAGGATGAATCAGCAAGTTCTCAAGCCTGAGTTTATATTAAGCACCGTATTTGAGCTGCGCCATAGCACTCAATGTTGTGGCACAGACACCAACCACGGCTGTAAAAGCTATGACTGTGATTCAATTTTGGTAGTACATGACAACTTTTGATTACATGCAGGATAGGTTCTAGATAAGTTAGGAAGGCAAAAAAAAGAGAAAGTCAATTCACCATGAGCTACAGTTGCCATCATGTCAGCTGGTTAGGAACAGTTAGGAACACGTCAAATAATACATAGTTTTTGCCCACTGTAGAATCTGTGTCTTATTTCATGGTGTTAAGCTGCGGAGGGACCAAGTAGCATTGATTTCTGGTTGTTGTGTAAGAAAGATTTTACTCAACGCTTTAGCGAAATCAATACTCACTAACTGATACAGCACTGAAAAAGCCTCACAGAAGCCCTATTTATCTAAACATCAGTCACATGTCTTATTTTATGAAGAGCAGACCACTTACTGCTGACAAAGAATGCATCCAAAATCTGATTACAAGAAACCAAAATGTGAGATGCCAGAATAGTATGTGCTGTAATAGGTGGACGCTTCTGTCTGTTGGTAAAGCACAGACCTCAGCAAAGTCTCCATAATAACCCAAAGTCACTACAACTGTTACATTATACCAAATTATTATGTTGTACCGAAGTTATGCTAGTGCTACGTCATCAATGGATCCATCACAGTTTAAGGCTGTTGCTACAGTGGTCTCTGTAAACATTCATTTAAATATTAAAAGATATTTATCAAATGTGTATAATACTAAGAAAAAACATTCATACTGAATTACACAATGTATGTAATGCGAGGGGAGAAATGAGTGAAAAAGGCAGAACAAACACAGGATGTGTTGTCACTATCACATAAATGCACAGTTCAAGCCTAGATGTCGGTATTCTGGGCTTCATAACTCATCCTCCCTAATATGTGTAGACTTATACACATATTAGGGAGCAACACCTAAATTTATGATCAAAACATGGTTAAATTGGTATAAATGTCTTAATTCTGTTAATATTTACATCTCAAATGGCAACATACTAAACTAGCCTAGGATCTCATTTACACAGCATAAACTCTTCGGCAAATAAAGTTGTCAAACTGTCCAAAAAAGACAAAAACCCACATAAAAAGGAGTAGACAAGCATGGTGTGATGGATTCCTAACCTTCAAAGTCCTGCAGGATGTGTCCTTCTCTGAAGGAGAGCGTCTGTTTGAGCTGCTGATCCAACATACTGTGAACTGTCACAAAACCTTCGTCCAAAGCCACCACGTATGGGAAGCAAACGGCCGCGCCAATCACGCTCTCCGACCAGCTCACTGGGGCACGCTGGGATATGCCCTCTGCGTTAGCAAACATCCCTAAGAAAGAGAGAGAGAGAAAGAAAGCATGACTCATCTCGACTGGTCACCATGACGACAGGCATGGCAAGAAGAGGGACAAGACTGTTTTTTTTTCTCCTAAAAATAAAAGTAGCTTGGATACCATCACATACATACACCTGAATGAATAAGGATTGAAAATGCTTCATTCACTATTGATTATTCAAACGAAAAAAAAGAAGCATTCCTGGATGAGTCACCTAGTCCTTGTTCTCCTCACTGAATGGTCCAGCGGCTCACAACAAATCATGTGTGGTCTAAGGACCCCAACAGAGATACACTTTACTGTAATCTGAATTGTAGAGGGAGAGCACCAAAAAAAATTGATGCATGTAGTAGACGGTAGTTCCTTCAGAGCCAGCTTTTTACTAAATGATGGCCAGTTACATGGTCACAGTCTCTCAAAACACTTGATTCAAGACAATAGCTAATTAACAGGTCTTTCCTGATGTGATATGGGTGTGTTTTAAACCAGGGAAAATCTCAGAGTGTTTACCACCAGTACGGCACAGTGTGGTTACTAATCTAAATCCAGAAGTACCTGTATCTGTTTCCCACTGCAACAGTACCTGCAAAACTAGTGTTAACAGTAAACAAAAACAACAGCCACAACCACAGAGGAACTCTGACTAATGATCAACCCTTTTCTCCATGTTTGTCTTCATATAAACACTCACAGACAGCAACTTTGTCTAGCTAATGTCTTCAAGAAAGATTGTCTGACCTGAGGGCTTCTACGATGACCGGTTTGCACCATTTCTAGCTCAACTCATATGCTCCACCCACTGGTTCACTTGCCAGTGCAAATGATGCCAAAATATGTGATCATGGTTTTGTAACCATAGCATGCTAAACCGCACTGCCTGATTAAAACTCTTATTAGATGAGGATATGACTAATAGTCTAGTAATAGTGTTCAGACTGGAAGCTTGTGGGTTCAAATCCCTCTAAAAATGACCTCCCCTAGCAAAAATCAACACAATCAAAACACTTCAGTTACTGATTCCTCATAAGCAACAACAGTCCATTGTTCCTGTGGCTGAACTCACCAAGCCCACCCGGGGCAGCCAGTAGAAACTCCTCCCTGCCGATCCTCTTGACGATGGGCTTCCTCTCCTCACTGTCATAGGGAAAGAGGTCTTGTGAGGCTCCTGTGCTGTAGTTCAGGATCATGTACTGCGTGGGCAGAGCCAGGCACAGGAAGTAGCCATCAACACTGAGGGCACAGGGCTGCTCAGGCGTGGTCACCTCTTTCAGCATCTGGACACGATCCTCATGCACCGTGCAGATCTGGACAGCCCGCCGTCGCGCAGACACCACGGCCATCTCCACGCAGAAGGGGTCTGCAGTTACCGGGTTTTCGTTGACGCAGAAAGCAGTTACACCTTTCACCTTGGCCCCACCTGAGGGTACAGGCTCAAGAGTGACCATGTCCACCAGAGATATGGTGCCATCGCACAGCACGATGAGACGCTCCAAAGCTGAGGCGGCCTTCAGCTCAGCCACTGGCTTCTTCAGACCCAGATACTTCTGTAGGAGCTTCTGGCTGCTGTAGGTAAGCCTGCCTTTGGTTGTGGTGCGCTCCTCCAACAGAAAATGATAGATGAAGCAGTCGTTGGTGCCCACATACAGGTGCTGCCCGCAGCATTCAATACACTCGATGCCGATGCGCACCTTCTCGCCCATCAACTGCTCCCGCTCCACGGCGGGCACCAGCTCAAAGGCCTTCACACTCATGTTGCCATTCACATCTGTTGGAAAGAGATAGGAGAAACAGAACCACTCAGTTTTGATGCACTTTAGTTTCCAACACTTGCTGCGCTACACCAATAAGAGTCCTTGGGAAAGACTCCTAACACTACATTGGCCCTCCTCTGTAATACGAATAACCTTGTAAGTCGCTCTGGATAAGAGCGTCTGCTAAATGCCATAAAAATTAAAAAAAAAAAAAAAAAAAAAAAAAAACACCCCTCCTAATGGATGCATTCAGCTACTTTAAGTTGCACCCACTGCTGACACAGATGTGCAAATGTGCGCACACACACACACACACACACAGCTTGATTAGTCCCTATAGAGAAGACAACCCAATAGAATAGGACTCGCTGGAGCAGATATGCATGAACCTATTGGCACCATGCCTGACAGCTGGAGTGGGCTAAATGGGTATAAACCCCCCAGAATCGAGGGGTGGAGTAGTGCCGCTCTAGCCAATACTTTTGGGATGAGGTGGGGTGGTGATTATACAACACCTTGACCTCACCAAGGCAGTTGTCGCTTTCTACAATCTAGACTTTGGAGCATTGCTGTGAAAATGTAATTGCATTCAGCAACAAGAGCGTTAGTGAGGTCAGGATGCTGGATGAATAGCACCCACCCCACCTCATCCCATACTCCAAAATCTAGTAGAAAGCCTTCACTGGACAGTAGAGACAGTTACTCCAGCAGAAGCAGGATCAATAGCCTTTTCAATACCCTTGTTTTTGGAAGATACAATGAATGAGCAGGTGTCCCAAAATGTGTGTTTAGACTGTAGGGAGTATCGTTCAATCCCTAGCTATAAGCTAGTAAGAATCATCATCATCATCATCCTCCTCCTCCTCTGGCAGGTGTGCAGAAGTAAAATTAGCTAGCTAGATAGCTGACCTGTAGCAAGCTATTTGGCAACATCAACCTGTGGCATATCTCCACATCTCCCTGACTAACTTAGCCAAGGCTTCTTCACGACTCACCTGTTCTTTAACCAAGTCGAAAACTCCCTCACCATTCTGACAGGCGAGTCAGACTGTCAAGCTATGTGAAGCACTCAGCTAACAGCTAGCTAAGTAGGTAGCTAGCTAGCTGGCTGGCTGGCTACCAAAACACTAGCTAGCCTGTGGCTACAGGAGCTGCTGTAATAACACGAGAAGATGTACTGAGACCGTTTACTCATGAGTGAACCCTCATTTGAACTAAAGTACCGCACACACACACACACACACACTCAGGCCACAATTTCAACCTGGCACGGAGGTCTGTGAACAGCCCCTTCAGCTCGACAGTAACTGTTAGCTCGAGCTAACTGAGCAGCGCAGGTCAGCGCAGCGGAGGCTAACGGTGGAAGTTTAATATGCGGGGTTTTGACACGCCGACGTTTCTGCTGAGAGCAAAAGCGAAAGGAGCTCCGTACCCCAGCCATGGGCGCCACGGTTCTGTCAGGAGAAACTCCTCTACTCCTCGGCCTCCCTGTCTTCCCCCTTCCCCTCTTCTCCACCTGTCTCCTCTCCTCTGCTCTGCTCTGCTGGGCTCTGCTTCGCCTCTCTCCCCGCCCTGCTGCTGCTGCTACAGTGGAGCTGGAGCGCTTCCTCCGAACTACATCCGCTCATGTGATAAAGTTCCTGCTCCGTGGATGTTTTTATCTTTGCGTTTACAGAAACTCTGGATGTCAAGCAGATTAAGATAGATTTATCCCTGAGAGATTCATAATAACAGCATTGCAATAACTGTTTAAAGTGCTATTTGTTTAAGGTTAATCCCTGTTTCTGACTAAATGTCAAGGAAACTACATTTCCCAACATCCCCGAGTCTATAACTGTATTTACGGAAGCCCTAAAGGTCCAAAAATTCCTTTCTCTTTAATGTGTCTGAGTGTGTGACTATTAAAAGGCTGACTGATAACTGATGTTCACACACAGATTATTCATTAGATTTTTACAAATATTAGTCAATTATGTCATCTTTGAAAAAACTAATGTGTGATAATGAATCAAGTAGCAAGATCTCAAGAAAACAAACAAAAATTAGCATGTCGTTACAGAAAACAAAGTAATAATAATAATAATAATAATAATAACAATAATAATGAAAATAAATAAATAATAAAACATTGCTAGTACCTATTGGACACCATTGGTCTGAACAAATTTAACAATCTTCTGAGGAAATATTTGACCTGCAATGTTACACATATATTTACTAAAAGGGGTTAATCTGAGGTTTATATCTAATACTCAACCTGAGCAAGTGCAATGTTGGTGAACCCTAGCAAACCTGAAACTACAGATTTTAGATCACATCAGGAAGAATTCATGAATTCTCACAATTAATTTCAATTGAATTAACATTTTTTTCTAGTTTTGAATTTAACATGGGGTAATTCAGTAAAAAATTAAAAAATTATTCTCACATTAAGTTTTTTTTATGGGAACATTTTTGGGTCGTACAGGAATAACTGAGAATCTTCCATTCACTTGCATCAATTACTGATGTACTATCAATCAATATCTATTTGATTTCCAAATAGACTGCTACAAACTTTTCAGGTTATAACAAATAATTCGCTAATAAAAAGAGATGAGATCGAGACGAGAGACGAGATCACGATTTCTCCAGATCAATAATACACTCATTTTCTTGGTGGCTTTTAAATGTTTATTTATCAATTTATACCACAAGAGGGAGCCAGATAACAACTTTGGCATGTACTCCATGCTGCTCCACATTCTCATTAGTATTTAGCCCTAACACTGCATGTTTAGCCCTAACACTGCATATCTGAAGTCAAGCCATTTATATGATAAAAAATAAAGCCCTAACACTGCATGTGTAAATCTAACACTGAATATAGCCCTAAAGATGTAGGTATAGTCCTTATACTGGACATATAGCCATAACGCTGTACATACCTTTTATTGTATGTGTAGCCCTAAAACTTTATTTATAGTCCTAATACTGTAAATATAGTCCTAATAATGTAAGTATAGCCATAACACTATAAATATATCCATAATAATTGATGTATAGCCCTAACAATGTACACTTAGCCTTAATTCTGTCTGTGTAGGCTTGACACTGTCAATATAGCCCTAATCCTGTATGTATAGCCCTAATATTATAATTAAGTGCTACCTCTGTAAATAGGGCTGCAAGGTTTAACGTGTTGGTCTGTGTAAGGAGCTGGAGAAGGAGCTGCAGGCTGTTCAGTGAATGAGTGGAGTTTCTGTGACATAGCAACAAGCTGCTTGTTCCCACTGGAGCTATAGGAACTGTAATTTGGCGGAAGGAAAAGCTGACATTAAAGCATATTAAATGGTTCTATTTGTTTCATACTTCATTCATTTTCTGAACTGTTGTATGAAAGCAATAGAACACTCGAGGTCATGCGTTATCGTGGCTGTGATGAAATACGAGCCAGAACACATTACAGCTGTGTTCTATTGCTCCTTCTGCTACATGTTTATGTTTACTATATTGAATTTCTGTGTGACACTTCTGTGGATGCTGATGGATGCTTCCTCTGCTCATAATTTCACAAATCCCCAGACCCAGGTGATCTATGGCTTTTGTCTTATTGTAATCAGTATTATCCATCAAGCTGTCTTTTCTGAAACAGGCTGAAAGATCGGCTGACACTTATTTCAGATATCTGGCTAATATAAGATTGCCGTTGCGGAGCTGGAGATCCAAGTAAAAAGAATAGAAAACGGTTCAGTGCATTGCTTGATTATTTTTATTGGCAGCTGTAGCAAACAGATGCTTCTCAGAGCTTTTGGATCAGCAAAGACCAAAATTGGTAATGCAAAAAAAAAACTGTTAGTGTCAGGGTTATGTCTTAGAGATTTACCTAAACAAGCTTAACTGAAAATTCAGCACATCTGCAAATCTTTAATTAAGCATATATTACTTCTCTTTGGCATCTCACACACAATCATCATTAAAATATGATATATATATATGTATATATATATATATATATATATATATATATATATATATATATATATATATATATATATATATATTGTTTCAGAATATGATATGGTAAAAGGCACTGTATATGTAGGTCTAATATCTGATGAAATGTTAGACTGAACACTTGCATGGTTAGATTTAAAGTAGTCATCCTGGCGCCAGCCGTGTTTTATCTCATGCGGTCAGCTGACGTGCTCGTTCTGGAAGGTTTCCGAACATGGCCTCTGCTTAGATGTCCTTGCCACAGTCGGGGCACAGGATGTCATCTCTCTCGGTCAGAAAGCCACGGCCCACCAGGGACATGGAGCATTTCTTGCAGTTGAAGCAGTCGTTGTGCCACTGGCGCTCCTCAAAGGAAATGTACTTGCTGCCGCAGAGGCCTGCAATATTAGTCATGTGACACACATAAAAGCATTTAACATTCAGAATAAAACCAACTGAATCAATAGAGAAGCAAAACAGTTGGACTTCTGGGCTAGTATCCATTATTAGGCTGTATCTGCTAATGCCAATACATATGCATTTATGAAATACAATTTTAGGCAATAATAATTGTACTGTAATGTGTGTCACTGTACTGCATCATATATTTCTATTAATTAGTAGCCACAGTAACAGTGAAATATGGTATAGCCATAACACTGTAAATGTATCCCTAATATTTTATGTATAGCCCTAACAATGCATAGCCTCAATATTGCCTAAATACTGTATGTATATGGCTTGTTAAATATAACATAAAAAACCCTGTTATACTTCCCATTAAGCCTCCCTCCCTTTCTGGTCCAAACTTTTTGAACAACATGCAGTGAGAAAATCTTTGATTGTCATTACAAAATGTGCTTCAATGTTGTGCTGCGTTTATGTCTGTTTTGGCCATTACACTTTCTTCTTGAAGAATTTTACATCACCCCCTGCTGGACTGGTTTGCTTCCAAGAGCATTGTTTAGATTTTCTCTTGTGAAAGGAGAGATGTTTAGAATAGCTTCTGGAAGTGAGGAGAAAAACCTACATTATCTACCTTTCTGTTAGATAATGTAAAAAAAACCTGGCATCAGGGGCAGTATAGAAAAAATACAGTTGGCTGGTTCCATGTTCTGTGGAGGAAGCACATGCTAGCTTTTACCCTCCCACTGTTGGTGATCATGTTTATGATTCCTAGCTAGTAGGTAGGTGAGTGTCTATGAAGCCTACAGCAGAGCTTTTGTGCCCATTAATGCTATAGTATGAAAATATTGGGACAAAAAAACACACAGAGATGAAATAGAAGAACAATGTGGGATAGGGCTCTTTAATACAGCCTTGCTGAGGCAAATAAGTGTAAGCCACTCCTGACTGCTAATGCAATAATGGCATGAACAATCAGGATTTATTCATAGCAGGGACCTATATTCAGAAGAGCATGGTCTCTTTGGCACAGACCAGCCAGTCTAGGACCTTTTTAGGCACAATTACCCATGATTTTGGTATGTATTTAGTCTATTTAATTATAGACTGTTATGTAACTGCATACAGCTGAGGTTGCATTACCTGCTAAATTCTTCATATTTGGTACCATCCATTTGAAAGTTTGGATATTTCTATTCATATACTATTCTTTTTTTTATTTTATTATTATTTCCTTATTTTATTAATTTTCTTATTATTTTCTTATTATTTCATTATAATTATTTTCCACTATTTTGGAATGTTAGTGGAACCAACAAAACTATGAAATAACATATTTTTACATATGGAATTGTGGAATGACCAACAAGTGGTTCAGGTGATCCGAAACATGTCACTGGTATTAGTACTATGGTACTGAATATGAAGATCAGCTCATTTATGTGCACGTCATGCTGCTGTAGGCTTAGGTGAGGTGACCATACCACTGATAGGGCTGGTGCAGGAGGCACACTTCTTGGCATAGAGGTTGCAGAAGCAGTTGAGGCAGTAGGGAAAGTCGTCCCGAGAGGTAAAGCGCTGGCCAGACAGCTGCTCCTTGCAGCTAGTGCAGAGAAAGCAGTCCTTATGCCATGGCTGCTCGCGGTAGGTCACACCTCCAGTGGTAATGGGCTGAGGGAAGCATAAAAAAAGGGTAGCAGGGTGTTAAAGACTTGGTTTATGGAAATTAAATGTACACAGTTTTCCCCTTATCTTAACTCAACTACATATATTTGCTTCTTTAGTTTTGTAGTCAACAAGTAGGACAGAACTGGGCACAAGCTAATGCTGGGTATGATGTAAACTGGATATTCTATGTAGATAAATGGGTCCAAGGGTTTGCATTTGGTCACCTTCTTCAAAGACAAAACAACCACATTCACCACTTGTATTGAACACAAATGGAATCTGGCCTCCGCCTTTAACCCATCCGTGCAGTGAACACACACAGACACACAAGTGAGCAAATACACACAGTGAGCACAAATGCCCGGAGAAGTGGGTAGTCTTCATTGTGCAGTGGGTAGCCTTCGGGGGCAGAGCTCAAGGATCCAACAGTGGCAGTGTGAGTTTTTATGGCATATGAAAAAACATCCATCGCACACTAAAATACTTGGTATAATACACAACTTCAACCTGTTGCTAATCTAATCCAAACACAACCCAAAACATGTGTGCCTCGTGTGACCCAGACAGAGACAGAGTCAGCATGCTTCATACAGACTGCAGAGGGAGTTAGAAGCAGCACAAAGGGAGTAGTGCTGAGTAGCACAAAATTTAAACATGTTTAATATGTTAATATATAATATACTGGTCTAAACCAGATCAATAACCTGGTGCTCTAACCACTGAGCCACCACTGCCTCACTCTTCTATTCCTACTGCAACTGGAGAAGAGTGGGACAGCATTAATATTCAATGAATAGTTATAGAACTCATTCATGAGAGGCAAGAAAGCTGAAAAAATCTGTGGACATCAGCAGCCAGAACCTGAGAATGCACAATAAGCTTTGCTCTCTCCAGGTGGGTTATTGGCTCTCTCTTACACTCTCCACATTACCACAGTGTGTGCTGGCAGGAACAGGCATCTGCTAGTTGATGCATCAGTGCTGGGTACCCAGTGTACACCCAAAATAGGGAAGGAAAACTAATAATAATAATAATAATAATAATAATAATAATAATAGTAAAAAGGGCGGTGCAACAAGAAGACCCCAGAACCTCACAGAACTAGAAGCATTTTGCAAGCAGTCTGATTGTTCAATATAAAATAAAATAGACTAGTAGACCAACCCATGTACTTTCATCTCATCTCATCACACAGTATGACACGTTCTGTTTGATTCTTGTTTTGCAAGATAATCAAATTTAAAAAAGGCCTTTTTTAATCATTTTTGACATTACAGTGTATGCCCAGCACGTGTCATGTAAAATTTGCTGGGCTCTCGTGTTCACTAGTATCACCTTCTTGCACTGCACACACTGCATGGCAAACTGCTTCTCGTAGCATGGCACACAGTAGTTGCCGTTGTCCTTGGGGATGAAGCTCTTGGTGCCGATGGGCTGCTGGCAGCGCTGGCAGGTGAAGCAGGTCTCATGCCAGCTGTTGCCCTTATGCTCCATCTTCCGAGAGCCTGTGAATACAGGGGTCATTCAGTCAGTGTATAAACAGCACTCTGGCAGTAGAACACCCAACCATAATAATGCATAACCGTAATAATGTCATTAGCCATGCTACTTTCCACTGGGAAACATCCATAAACCCCTCACTGTCTTCAACACTTTAATTTCATTTACTACAGCCGATAGGTTTTTCCATGGTTTTACATAAGTGTCTGTTAACCTCAGATCACGCAAGGAAGACACGTAAGCATCGGAAAACTCTAGCTCACCAGGCATGATGGTCTTTTTGCATTCGTAGCACTTGGAAGAGTATTCGTTGGAGTAGCATTCGGTGCAGAGCAGCTGCTCATCCTTGGCGGAGAAGGGCTTGTCCACCAGTGAGCGGCTGCAATTGAAGCAGTGGAAGCAGTCGTCATGCCAGTGGCGGTCTTTGTAGGACAGGTCCTGGGTGGACAAAAAAGAAGTCTATAAAGTCTATAAAGAACCATCTACATTATCCATCCAGGCAAAGAACAGCCACTCAAATGGTTCCTTTGAGTTGTCCTGGTTTTGCACACAATGATCAGCCATAAAATAAAAACAACCTGCCTAATCTTGTGTAGGTCCCCCTTTTGCTACCAACATGGCCCTAATCCGTCAACTTGTGGTCTCTCCAAGACCTCTGAAGATGTGGTATCTGGTGCCAAGACGTTCTGTAAGTTGTGAGGTGGGACCACACCAATAGATCACACCAATGACCTAGTTGCTGGTTCTTGAGTGTTGTATGTATAAGTATTATTTTAACTTCCTCTTGAAGGTTGTAATAGCATACATTTTGAAGCACATAACCAATTCACAGTAAAATCAACTTTTTCAGGTATATAAATGTTGTATATTGGCAATTGCTTATGTGGTGATATGATCTGTGGGTCCTAGTGCCCCGCTTATCCACACCTAGAATAGCACTAGAAATCTAAAGAAAAACAGACAGCAGTTGTGTCTTCAGTTTTGTTCCACGTTCAGAGCACCATCTGGTGGCCTCAAGGTGCTATTAACCGACATTATTGCCCTGCCGGCAGCAGTAAGGACATTCTCAGAACGTAAATAAAAGACTTTAGTATCTGCAGGAGTTTGGATGGAGAAGGAGGTGAGCCAGACTAGAAAAGTCTCTACTAAACTAAATCAATTCGTCCAGAATGTCTCTTCTACAAAAAATACTAATAAATGATCTTACTTCAGTATTAATCAGCAGCTCATCTTATCTAAACGGTGTGGCAGTTTTTTTTAATATGCAAACCTAAAGATCAGATCAGTATCAATCGATGCTAAGCATTAAACGACTCTGATCAGACCGGGGGGCAAAATAACCTGATTTTAATTTAAATTTTGATTAATTAATTCAAAACATGTTAATTTTTTAGACATTTTTATTTGCTCATTCATTAAAAAGCATACTAGAGGTGGCATGCTGACATCTGTCATTCAACTTTGCTGAATAAATAAAAGCTATGAATACATACATACAAATTTCATGCATGTATTTGATGTTTTTAGGTTGGAAATCTTGTCTGGTTTAAACATCATAAAACTGTATGATGCACGGTACAGCTTGCCCCTTAGCCTGTTACAATTTACTCCATCTATGGGACAAGTAACATGTCTGTTTTAGCTGAATTATTTACAATCTGTAGGCATTTGAAAAAAGACCTCAGCATAAACAAGTGCAATGAAAATCAACACTCAATATTTTTATTAGGTAACTGCTGGACAGATAGCAGTTTTGTCCTTCTAGCTTAATGAAATAACTAGCTAGCTTCACAAGCTGCCCTAAAATATTGCTAGTAGCTAACATAAGTGCTAGCCAAGCTGATTTAACAGCTAAGTCAGTGTCTTTCTATATTTGATCCACTTATTGTTGCGTAACTGCAATCGGCAGCTATTAACTGAGAATTTTGAAGGACTTATTAACGGTAAAATAATTGCTTTTGATTGCTGGTGCTATGGTAGTTATGGTTGGTTGTTAGCCCTTGAGTATGGTGGTGCTTGTGATCAGGCACAGCACACACTGCGTTAGTGAATGTGGGAATTATGCTGGGAGCGCATACAGCGTGAGTGCGGCCTTGTGACCCTGTGGACTTAATTATCCACCAATTTGGCCCGAGTGAGCATGAGCACGAAAGTGTGTGTCTGCTCATTAAGTCACTGGCCCATGAACCATCGCTCTGAGGCTGAGCGAATTGGCTGCTGCGTGAGGGACGAGGCAGTTAAAGAGGCCAAGGACACCGACACACATGCGGCCCCACCACAGGCTAGTCCAGCAGGCCAGTCACAGCCACCTCACCGGGGCTAATGACTATGTAATGTGACACTAATGGCAGGAGTGTGCAGGAGATAGCTGGAAAGAGGAGAGAAGCTCAAATCCATGGAAAATCAAATGCTAGCTACATACCGTTTATAGTGAGATATTCATCTTACCCCTACTCTATGGATAGTACAGCATATATATAAACATAAATTGAATCATAAACCATCCATTTGCTCTTTCATTTTGCACTCTTACTCTTTCCTGACTCTCAAGCCTCTTACCTGATCCCATCTTTTAGCGTTTCACTGTTAGCTTATGGAACTGTGAGCCTCTTTTCATGATTAATTTATAGCACTATGTCCTTGAAGTGGCATTGAGGGGCCATGTGTATCCTATATGTCTGTAGGAAAGGTGTGATTGAGTGTTGGTAATCCCTGATCCCCCCAAAAAAGCTTGCAACGCTCACTTGGTTCCTTTGTCTAGAGCCAGGCTCACGTCCCAGCAGTGATTTCCAGCTGAGTTTTTCCCAGAAAGCCTGGATTGTCCTTCATCTTGCAGTACTGCTGACCAAATGCAGAACTAAGCAAGTCTTCAAAGCTGGACATCCAGCTCTGGGGTCAATAATGTTATCAACAAAGGACCAATGTGGTTGCAGGTTTTCCTTTCAGCAGAAGCACACCTGATTAATCTATCTTAATAAGATTACTAGATAGCTTCTCTAGCTTTCAGTCCTGCTAGTAACTTAGCTATAGCTTATCTTAGTCCTAGTCTAGCTAATTTTAGCTCAGACAGTTACTGAGCTAAGGTTGGGTGTATCCTAGGGGTGAACAATATGATACATTTTGTTACCATGATACATTTTGAATTCATGAATATTGTCAGTGCTTAAAGAACATTGACCAACTGCACATTTCATTATAGATAATAATTCAAATAAAAAATCAAATAGCAGTTTTTAAGAATTTGTCTCTACTGGTGCATTCTGTGGCGCATATTGCAATAAATATAGTGTATCGGGAAATTGTCTTTAAATATTGTGATATAATATTTTTCCCATTACACCCACCATGGTTTGTCCACTGGCAGTCTTGAGCAGTACTAAGAAATGTATAATTAACTCCAGACTGTGTTTTACCCAATGTATAGAGCACTGGAATATCAATGAACATACCCTGTTGTTGCAGCCAATAGGCTTCTTGCACTCCTCACAAGTGTTGGAGTAGAGGCTTTCATAGCACTTCACGCAGTAGGGGTTCTCCTCCCTCAAGACATACTTCTTTCCAAACAGAGACTCCTTGCAGTAGTGACAGTCGTAGCGCTCCGCCATTCTGGGTCAAATAACAGCTTGAAAACAAAGTGGATGAATTCAAATTCAAAGTAGGGCACCACATAACTACATACTTACATAACTACAAAAGATTGCTGTTAATGACACGTTCCAAAAATAAACAGATGTACATTTGCATCAGTGCTGCTTAGTAATATTCTTCGCATGGATGATATGCAGCTCATAAAATGCAGTACTTTCATTTTTGCATATCTGTCAAATATGGCAGATATGCAGGAAGTACCTGAGATACGCCTAGCCTACATCCCTCTATCATCCCCCAGGATCTGCATCCTGACAAGCAGTGATGGACTCATCATTTCATACCCTTTCCAGCTGGACTTTCACAACCACCATCTACTCCCAAAAGCCTTTTTTACTAATCCACACTAGGATGGCCCAGACCTCCATCTGTATGACAATTTTTCTCACGCCAGACCACCAAACTGAATGACTGGTTGAGCTAACAGAAAGTCTATGGGAACCCAGACAACCACTCTGTACAATTGCGGAGGGCAGATAAGCATCTCAGAATGCTGAACATGTCCAACCTGAAGGTAAATAGGCAACAACAGCAAAGGACCATGCCAGGTTTTACATGCTCACTAAAACTGGGCAGCTAAGACTGGACATCGCCTGCTCTCATTCATTTCGTGGATTTCTGCGGAGGCCCACAGCTGGTAGGGTCAGAAATTGGTGACAACAGAATAAAACCATGGATCCAACCTGCCTTGTGACAAGAGTCCAGGCAGGAGGAGGTGGTGTAATGGTGTAGGGGATGTTTTCTTGGCCTTTTATTACACAATCAGTCACTTAAATACCACAGCCTATTTGAGTATTATTGGCGATCATGGGCATGTCTTTATGACCACTATTAACCCATCTTCTAATGGCTACTTCCAGCTTGACAATGTATCATGTCATAAAGCAAAATCTGTCAAAAACATGACAGTGAGTTCAGTGGCTTTGATAATCCCATCTGAATCCAAAAGAACATAGACCACCGTTGGGATGTGGTAGGACAGGAGAGTCGCAATGAAAGTGCTGCTGAACAATCTGCACAATTATGTGATGCAATCATGTTAACATGACCAGAATCTCAAAGGAATACTTCCAACATGTTCTGAAATCTGTGCCTACCCAGGATCAGTGAGAGTAATACATACTACAGTGAGAGTAGATCATACATGCATACACTATATGGACAAAAGTATTAGGACACCTGCTCATGAATTGTTTTAGTCCAAAATCAAGAGTATTTAAAAAGGGTTCGTCCTGCTTTTACTGGAGTAACTATCTCTACTGCCTATGGAAGACATTCTACTAGATTTAGGAGCAGTGTTCTGAGGATTTGATTGCGTTTGATTGCGTTAATGAGATTGGGATGTCAAATGATCACCACCCCACCTCATTGAAAAAGTATTGGATTGAGCACCATCATTTCAGAGAGCACGATTCCACTGCTTCACAGCTCAATGCTGGGGGACTTTATACCCCTCTGGCTCACACCTGGCATTAGGGAATGGTGTTCATGTTCATCTGCACCAGAGAGTCCTATTCTACTGGCAGTATGTCTCTACAGGGACTAGACAAGCTGCCTGTGTGCATTTGAACATCTGTGTCAGCAATGGGTGCAACTTAAAGAAGCTGAATGCATTAATTTGAAGGAGTGTCAACAAGTGTAGTGTAGTTGTCTGCAAGTCCTTGGCCACCTCTGATCAAAATGTGACCTTTCAATTGGAAAAGAACCTTTATGTTAAGTAAAACTCTTTACTCTTCAACAAACATGGTTCTTTATGAAGTCTCTATTTTGAAGAGTGTTAGAGTAATTGACACGTTTGGTGGCCACAGAGTCTGTATATGAATATAAAAAGATCTGTTCTATTGTACATATTGCTCTGAAAGCTGTGAAGGTGCCGGTAATAATGACAGAGAATACTCCAAACATAACACAGCTGGCCCAGCTGTTATAGTAACTGCACACAGCCTTGCCCTTTAACTGCCACTCAAAGCTGATTAGCTCTAACTTGCCTTTTGGAAAAAAAGCTAAATTTAGAGCGTGCAGACAAGATCTCTTATCCACATGCACAGCAGGCCCATTGTAACCTGGCACACTGTAAACACTTGTCCAAGGCAAATGTGGAATTCCTGGAGCTTCTGATTTAATTGTGTCAGTTTATTCACTGAAGGAGTAAACTAGGTTTTGGTAAAGACACATGACTGGCAATATTCTCCTTAGCAGAGGAAGGTATTTAATGAACTACAGAAGGGCTGACTTCAGCACTAATGCGAAGTTTTTAGTAGCACAATGCTTACTACTGAAACAATGCAATGCAGTAGATATTCAAATATTTCTCTCTGAATACAGAAGAATTAATACACTAATCGAATAATTTGGTTACTAGATTTGTGCATAGTATTAGTAAAATCACATTCTCCATCAATACTGCAATTTGGCCAACAATGCCTTACTTAAAGCTGCTTTGTGACAACAACAGCTGTAAAAAGTGCTATACAAATAAATTTGACTTTGACATTCTAGGCTAATATGGACAATACAGGGTTTGAAAGACCCATATACAATGAAAACAGTTTGGCAGCTGGTGATCCCATTTTAGACACAGGGGAAACCTGTTAGGCCATGTTTCATTGCGTCTAAAATTGGATCACTGTCTGCTAAACCATTTTCATTTCATATGGCCCTGTTTCCTTACTTTTGAGACACTCTACTTTTAAGACACCTTGTTGCAACATACCTCTTTAATTAACATTTTCGAACAGGGCAGAAAAAGTGTGTAAAGGTGTAATTTTTGTGTCAGTTATTGTTATGATTAATTTGTATTAATATTAGAATGTGTTTTCCACCACATCTGAAACGGTGCCTATTCCAAATGCTTGGGTTTAGGTGTTTTTCTTTTTTACTCCTTGTCCTTCTCCTCCAGCTCTTAATCATTTACACTTCACTACCTTCTGCGCTGTGCTCTCCCAGAATTGTCTGGTGGTTTTGAGCTATGTCGTTGGGGTGGCACAGAGATTCCAGCCCTCATTAGGTGGACCACTGCTCGCCCTGCCCTGGACAGAAACACGCATTGCATTTGCATCTGCTGAAATTTCATAATTGCTAATAACATTAGCAAAACGTTTGAATGGAAACCCGGCTATGTTCTCGGGGGGCTGAATGCCCCACCTTTACTCCAAATAATTTACTTTACAAACATATCCATGGTGGTCACTTTGGCCAAACAACTCAATCTTTGTCTCATCTGACCATAAAACATTCCTCCAGTTTATGTGTTTGTGTGTTAAGCTGTAAACTTGTAAAACTGAGTTTGATGGTACTGATTGTGGCACAGGGTCTTCTTTCTTGAAAGGCTGCTAATCAGCTTGACTGTAGACATTGACACTACTGTTCCAGCAGCTTCCAGTACATGGCACTCCTTGGAGTGGATGGAGAACTCTGTTGAGGATACATAACTGTTGGATATGCTAATGGGTGTGTCCAGCCCCATATAAATTAAATTAAATTGATAGTACATTTATAAAAAGGGTTCTTCAATGGTTCATAAGAAAAGGCAGTGCTTCTACTCAGTCCAGCTCAAAGAACCATCTAAATAGTCCTCTTTATCTTGAATGTTCTTCGCTTGTTAAAATAGTTCTTCAAATATAAAAAACTGATCTAGCAAAAAGGGTTTCTTGCTTGTTTTAAAGATTATATAGAATCATTTTATTCGGGGTGTAGATAATATGTAGCTTATTTATTAATTTATTTATGCTTGTCTATAGAGTCAAAGTTAAGGTTAATTTACTCAGGGAATGCTGGTCACACCCGCCGTCCTGCTGCGAAAAGGAGCCTCTTTGATCTCTCTCTTCAGCCTAGCACCCTGGCTGGCTGGCTGGCTGGCATGAGCAGTGGGCAACAGATCTGAGAAAGTCTCAATGTTGCCACCTGTCACCCCACACCCATTTCTACCTGTCATTGTGGAGCTCAAAACATTCAGTCTCTCTCTCTCTTTCCTCATACACTCACATATACAAGTTTCGAATGCTCACACACACATTGCAAATACACAACCGGACAGCTAATGAAAGACATGAATGACAAATCTTTGGCCAGTCTGAAGTACATTTGGGGTGCAGAGCAGGGCACAGCCCACATTAACCAAACACACCCCAGGTGCTAACTTAATGGTGAGCAGCATAGACTACAAATCTTTTTTGGGAGGTTTGTTACCTATTTTGCATAATCAAAATGCTTAAAAAGTTTAGGGCCATCCCAAAGACCTGAGTATAAAGATTATTACATAAATGTTAAATATTATATGCTACCAATAACATATGATATCGCCCACCCCTACTCTGCAACACCCATGGACCAACATGTCCACAGCCCCAAACAAGCAAGCACCTGCCCATCCACAAAGCTCTATTCCAGAACCTCTTACACCCGATCCACCATAACACTGAAACCACCTGCCTAACAACGGTTAGTTCCTGCTCATGCTGCCAACACAGCTCGTCGAGGCATAGACTCTACAAGACCGTCACAGCAGTTAACAGTTGTGAGGTGGGGTCTACATGGATTTCATCAGTGGGAGCCTCGAGCACACATGACCCTGTCGCCAATTTAACCTTGGAGCACCTTTGGTAGGTACTGATTACTGCACACCGGTGAACACCCGATACTTTTACCCAGTCGGCTAGCCATCACAATTCAGTCCTGGTCAACATGACTATGGCCCGTAGTCTTTTCCTGCTTCTACCACACTGACTTGAAGAACTGACTGTTCACTTGCTGCCTAATATGTATAGTTTACACTCTAACCCTTTTGACAGGTACCGCCGTAACCAGATGCTCATTGTCATGCACATGGTTTTAATGTTTTTTTTTATGGATTTATTATAGATTATAAGATGTGCTGCTAATAAATACTAAAGTATAATCACTGTGTTCTTGGTAACAGTTTCTCTAATGAGACATTCTGGACTGATTGATTTAGTTTAGTAGAGCCTTTCTTAAAATGACTGTTTTATAGTGTGTTTAACATCTTATAATTCAGTCTGCCTCACATCCCTGACCAGTCAGCTCCCAGCTCCTTTACAACACTGGTACGCACTGTAGACTGATATCTGTTGTTGTTTGTCCACTGCTAATGTGAATGAACAGGTTTATAGTGGGTGAATGTGCTATTATTTGGGTTTCTACACTGTGTGCGCATTAGCATTAGTCTCCTCTAGGTTCTGAATGCGCTCTCCAGTGCTGGTTAAAAAACAAAGAAAGGCACTGGATTCTCCCACCGATAAAACAAAGCTTTTCCTCAATATTGTTTGTGCTATATAGTCTCAGATAGTTTGTTTATGGTTTCATACTCCACTGTAAAAAAGTTCCACACTGCTTCACACTACTCTCAACTCCTTTATTTACCTTCTGAGACTGTCCTTCCTGCTGCCGGCAGGCAACAATGTCCGTTAATGGCGCCTTGAGGTCACCAGATGGCCCAGACACCCCTAGTGCTTACTATTACCGACTTAAACTCATTTCAATTTAAGAATTATGTAATCCTACAAAAATGAAAAGATTTTGGAATACTTTTTGGAAGAATAAATTGCTGTGGAATTTGGAGAGCTGTCTGGATGAGTGAATTACACATACAGACCAAACAGACCAAACTGGGCAGAACAAGCACTTCTTCATCATTTTACAACCTTTAAATGACTGGAGGAAGAAATGCCCCTGGAATAAATGAAATTTGAATTCATTCTGAATATTAAAACTGTTAGTTAATCCTTTGAATGCTCTTTCTGTCTTGTCTAATGAAAGGCAGGCTGTAATAAAGTAGGTGGTTTAAGGAGCCATTTGATAACTAAATAGCATTAACAACTTAGAGAGAGGAACAGAGCATTGCCTTAGAAAGCAATAGGACAGAAAAAACCTGGCACAAAAGAGAGAAGAAGAGAGGAGAGGAAGAAAAGAGCATCAGGCTGTGGATGCTACACCTACCTACTGCTGTGTAGCTGAGTATTGCTGGGCTGTGCTGTGTTCCTCTGGCTTCTCTCGCAGGGGAAGAGGCAGAGGGGCGACTCTGCAACTCCTCTTTATTGGATTACTCCCCCTACGGACAGGGCAGTGGGGTGACTGGGATGGGACAGTCGCTTTATCAGGAACTATAAATACGGACACAGAGCACTGCTCCACCAAGGTAATTCAGGAACACACACACAAACACACACACTTCTATAAAATACGATGAACTATACACTTCTGTGTACATGCATATAAGCTGTATAAGCCTGCAGAACATTGTAATTTATGGTGTGATATAGACATTAAACCCACAGCACATTGACCTGGTGTATTTTTCCAGGTACATTAGAAACCATATGTGGTTAAATATGAGACTATTGTACTCTAGAGCCCACCTTATCTGCAGCTTCTGGAAAAAGGCTTTAGGACCGCAGATAAACAGCCAGTTCCTCTTACTCACACTTCACTTAGTGAGAGGTGTAAGGATCAGTCTCTGGACAAAAGCCCTGTCCTCTCTGAACAGGCCAAGCCTCATGGAGTGATAAACCTTCA
Organism: Salminus brasiliensis; assembly: GCF_030463535.1. NCBI lineage: Eukaryota > Metazoa > Chordata > Actinopteri > Characiformes > Bryconidae > Salminus > Salminus brasiliensis. The sequence continues at coordinate 9,470,389 of NC_132884.1, forward strand.
AGCCCCAAATGGAGATGAACAGCACGTACACAATGATTACGTATGATGTTCAGACACTGCTGCTATTGCAGTTCCAGACACTGGCCGGTCAGCTAGGTCAGCAGCAATGATTCTGTACTTGGATCTTTTAAGAAAATGGTACCCTCACAATCATCCTGCAAAGGAGGGTAAGAACCCTCATGAACTCCTCGCAACGCTTCAGTTTAAAGGCTTTATCCGGGACCCACCATCACAACCATAACTGTTCTTGGACCAGAGGAACAACCCTCATGCCAGTTTTAGTTCTGAGGCTTTTTGGAGCAGAGTAAGAACCTTTGTAATCAACTCACAAAGTGTCAGATTTATGGCTTCTGTGACCAGAGAACATACCTTAACATCTATGTTGTAAAGCCTTGGTATTGAGGCTTTTTGGACCAGACAGCCTACTCTCACACCCATGTTTTTGTTTTTGAATAAGAAGACACTGAGGACACATGGGCGTCCATTGTGGTTTGGATTTTGTTGCTGGGGGCTTTAAGTAGGCAGTATGTGTGAGACTAGGAGAAAGTTTAATATCGCTAACATTACACAGCTATGTTAATGAATTTACCAAAACTAATAGTTATCATAATAAAAAAACATATAAATTAAGTTATTGCAGGTACATGTCGCCCAATAGTGGCGCAGAGGAGGTAGAACTTAAGCAGTTTGACCAATGTGGCGGATGAGGAGGCGGGGCCTAAACAGAGGCGTTTAAGGCTGTAAAAATCTGCACACAAGATGTGAGGCGACTGTATCTATACAAATTCTCTTTAACAAAATGTAGAAATCCCAACCGGATGGGAAGAGGAAATGTCTGGGAAAATGAGGATGTATGGTCACCCTACAAAAAACCTGACACAGCGCTCATCTTCCCTCTATCATGATTTTTTCTCCATTTATATGGGCTTCTTGTACTAAGTGCCTCATCTGTCCAGCAAGCTTCAGTTCTCCAGACTCAGCTAGGCTAGGATGGCATGTACATGCTATGGCCTACTGGGCCAAAAATGTTCAGGGTGGGATGGAGCTAGAAGGATTAGAGGCTAATCTGGGAAGCCCCTATCACTATGGCTGATGGGGTCTGATGAGACAGGGAGGTTCAGCACCTGTTGCCTCCCGCTATGCCCTCTCTCACATATCACACTGGGATTTTCCTGCAGCCGTCACTAAGAAATACTTAAAACCTCCATCGACCATCGTCAATTAACACATGACGTCCACTGGGTCAGCATAAATCATTACCCCTTGCATAATTGCTCTGTGCATTAGTTTATCTTTTCATGAAAAAGTATAGCATTGTATACATGACGAGCCATGTAAACACAGTTGTGGTCAGATGTTTACATTCACTAATCATGGACATGAATGGCATGGCAATATTGGGTTTTCTTTTTGAAATGTTCTTTTTCTGCGACAGAATGAGTGTCATCATACATCTTTAACAGTAGAATTCAAGTATTTTTGTTTAAAATTATGCATACATCTACAAACGTGTCAAAAGTATTAACATTCATTACTGAGGTAGAAGTGTAGATACTAGGGTTTAAAAAGCCTTCCGTAGAAGTTGAAGTATCAACTTAAGCTTTTTACTGAAAACTACTGAAAGTATAAAAGTAAAAGTAATGTAAGGAAAACAAAGGCCAATAGCTTAGGTCGCGCCACAGAGGCCTATAGTGCACTACCACACCTATAAAAAAAAATATTTATCTAAAAACTATAATGACTATAATATTATATTAAAATGTCCATGTTGGAAAATGTAGGGGGATGCACATATCTGCCTATTGAAAATAAGGCAATTTAGTAATATCAAATATATTAAAGGAGCATATATGTGCACAACTGAGCATTAACATGTGTTTCATGGAGCGGAAAATATGATGAGTAGTGGCCTAAAAGTATTGTAAAGGTGCAAAAAGCCAAACTTCAGAAGCATGATATCAATATTGATAGATAAATGTAGTGCTTATTTCACTCAAGTTCTCTTGAATCTCTGCCATGGACATCTTCAGCGTCCGCTATGTCACACTTTCTGAATGGTGCGATTTTTCAGGAAACAACCGGAAATGAAATAGGAGTAACAAGTCTATTTTGAAAATGTAAGGAGTAGAAAAATAATTACTCCAGTAAAGTATAGATAATCCTCATTTCTACTAAAGTAAGAAAACAAAGTATTTGTACTTTGTTACTTGACACCTCTATAAACCCACTTGATGGTGCTTGAATGTCCAAAATGTCTAACTTGCCAAACCTAAGGCCCTTGAACTTACTGTTAGTAATTATAACTGACTGCTGGTAGCTTCTTTGTGTCCACATAAAAAGGGTTTGTTTGATACACACAGTACAATGGGAAAGTCCAAGGAGCTCTGAAGAAGGATGACTGAAGATTTACCCAAGTCAGAAATGTTGTTTTGGAGCCAATTTAAACATCTTCAATTCCAAGATCATCAATTCATAAATTGTACATATGTGCAAGTAACTGAGATGTTTAGCCACTTTGCCAGGGTCTAGAAGAAGACACAAACTGTCACCTTTAGTTGAGAGGAAAGTGTGGCAAGTTTTACATCATTATGGACCAAGAGTCTGCTGTCCAAAAAAAAAGCTCCTGCTCCAAAATCAACACCTTTAAGCTCAACTAAAGTTTGCAGCCGACCACATGGGCAAAAGCATTCTAATGGAAAGACCAAGAATACTATACAGCATGTTAAGCATGGTGGTGGTGGCTGTTTTGCTGAGAGTAGTACATTGAACAAAGTGGCTGGAATTAAGAAGGAGGAAGTTATGACAATTCTAAGGGCCTGTGACTAAAGGGGGCCTAAAACGTATTAATTGAGTGTATGGGTAGAACTGTTAGAGTAGAGATGGCCCAGTGTAATACCTTTTCATGGGGCCCAAAATCCCTGGCAGCAAGATGCTATCACCCTTTGGCCACACTTGAGGTAAGGGAAAAACCTCTCAAATAAGGACCTATGTTACAGTAAGTGTGTGTGTATGTCATCCATATGACCTGAGAACCATTCTTGCAGGCTCATCCAAGTCCCCTATGGCAACCCCTATTCCAGCTCTAAAGGACTGATTTACACCAATGTTTTGTGGCAACTCTGAGTGGGGTCCAGACATCTCAACATGTCTGCCCGGAGATAAGGCCTAGATAAGACCAGCAGCTGTCTAGATTTTAAGAGTCTGTTAAAGCTTGCTGCCTAGCATTGCGGCTAATGAGATGCGGAAAAGGTCAGCCATGATCCTCCTGAACCATCACTGTGGCTGTAAATTATTCACCACTGGCAGACTAAGCAGGTCCAGCAGCCAGGGGCACAGATTCAAATGCAGTGTGCTTCTATGGATCACATAAACCTCCCTATGAATGTATGCCAACATTTGCCAATGGATCTTCTACAATACATGTATTGTGTCAATACTTGTATTATTAAACTGTTTTGTAATATTCAACTTCCACCAATCAATCCAGCAGTTTTGTGAATTCAGGAGTGCTATCTAAGGCTATGGCATTGCATCAAAGAAAGCAGCAGCCTGTTTTTCTGGGGTTGTTAGAGACCTTTTAACTGTTTAACTGGGACTTGCTAAGGAAAGTCTGTATGAAGAAACAACATCATTTAAGAGTTTAGAAAAGCATGCAATTCACATCAAATAGTCTGGGAAACTGGAAAACATCACACGTTAGTACATGTTACAAACCACTACACTTGTGTAGCAGGCCTACCAAGCTACAGAAGGGGCTACTTTAACCCAGTGGTTAGCACAGCAAGCTTTTTACCTGACAGATAATAAAGGGTTCTTTCATGTCCTATATAAAATGCTTACTTGATAATTTGATAGATCCTACATTAATAAATAAAGCATATGTTAAAGTTTTAAAGAAACATGCCTAGCACAATTCAAGCATGCTAGTTAACAGGTCATATTTGATGGATTAGCTGGTCTATCAGCATGTGTGGACAGGCTAGACTTGCTGGCTGACCAGCTTGGTCATGCTGGTCATACTAGTCAACCACCTTAGTCATGATGGTCCACCAGCTTGGAGTAGCTGGTTCACGAGCTTGTTGAGGCTGGTCAGACTGGTAGACCCCCTAAATCATCAAACTCAAAGACAAAAACATGATCTATGCTGGTTTAGGTATTCAACACAATAGCTTAGCAGATGTTTAATAGTTTAGCAGACGAGCTTATTCAGAGAGATATGAACTGCCATCATTTTGCTCATTGACAAAATGGAGAAAATCTCACAAATATTATACAGCCAGGTATACTGCACTCTCCAGTGGTTCTTTATTGGAATGTTGTCCTTGATCAACTTGATTTGTCTGTGGATCATGGCTATGCTAGCATTTGGGATTGATGGAATACAGCAGGGATTTCTAATGGTTGAATGATGTACTTACAATGGAAATTGGGAAAAGTAGTAAAATAAACACTGATAAAAGAAACAATATAAAATATACATATTCTGCCAAACCCATCATGTTAAGGGATACAAAAGAACTGCAGCTCACCTGATATCTGAGGACAATTTTCCAGTCATCCTTTTGTAACCTGCGGACTTCAAGCTCATTTGCTGAAATCAGTTAGAAATAAAGTTAAGTGAAGGCACCAGCACAGACTAAATGCACTTTTTCAGCTTCAAACTGACTGAATGTTATAGGTTTATGATGCTATGTTTGTGTCGTTACAAGTTATTTTTCATGAAGCTAAAAATATGAAAGCTATGTACAGAACAAGTGTGTCAACATGGGAAAAAATGGTAACTCCAGATGAGGACGATATTTAAAATTACAACATTTTACATTTACATTTAAGGCATTTAGCAGACGCTCTTATCCAGAGCGACTTACAAAGTGCTTTGCTATTTACCCAAGAAAGAAACCTAATAGACTAATAATTCAAAGATACCTCAAAGATACCTGATGCATCAGATTTCTGTTCTCTGTCTATATAGTGCATGGCCAAATAAGCTCTTTCATTTATATGCATTTATAGGATGGCCACAGGTTGGGGTGTTGTGGGTCCTCACTTTTCTTTCACGCTATGAAAATTAGACCCTCGTACTTGTGAGTTTAGCGATGTTCTGAGTTTGAAAAAAAGTGAAAGCAAGCAAACCTGGATGACCCAGTCTACTAAATGTGTCAAAAACACTGCCAAAAACATTTCTAAGACCAGTCAGTCGTCTTAACTATCTAAGGCTAGCTGGCTGGCTACGTGTCAAAACACAACATAACCTGTCACATTACAAATTAATGTCACTCCATCACCAGCTGCTCTCAGATACAACTTTTCATCCTACAATAGTCATGTCATCAGTAGCAGCTGAACTGAGCTGTCTGATACTCGGTGGATCAGTTTTTCAGGTTTAAAATAATGTCAGATTGTACATAATCCACTTAGCTAGCTAAATATAGAATCATCTGCACTACTTGCGCAGCTTACGCAGCCCCCAATTACGCTACTATATGCCCTATTCAGCCCAATGTGGGGTATCATTCCACACACTGCGGCCCAGTTTTAAAGCGTAATAATAGAAAATAGGATATTATGTAGATATTAAAAGAGTTCATATTGTCTCATTATTATTATTTCGTTTTTTTATTGATACTGACACATATTTATTTAGATAAAACTGGTGACAGTCCAGGGTTTTTTCACAATGTTAGCCTTGCATCACCCGTTCTAGCTTTAAGAAGCACATGTTGGATTTTAAGCATGCCTTGACTGACCAACTGCATCTGGGATAAGTGGTAAATGATGTTAATTAGATTTATTGCTAAACTATTCATTTAGGTAAAAGGTAGAAAATTCCAGCAGAGACAGTGGTAAATTTGATTACCGCCTTTGAAGTATCGTCATCAGGCCATTTGTTAATCATCGCCATTAATCGATTTCATCGCCCTATTGCCTAGGCCTTACATCAATGGCAAAGACTTATTCTTTCACCTATAAAGGCATGTTTAATGGTATATCCTATTACTGTGTATTTGATTGCCCCATGTAGCCTTGACACACATCCTAACGGAACAGAACCCAAGCAAGACAGCGATCAAGGCCCAAATTGAATTCTGTAAGAGTTCATTTCACACCGATTATACTGCATGGCACCACTCACTGGACTGCCTAGTGCCTAATTCTGAGTTACAAAGCTATGATTCAGGGCCTCCAAATCAACCAAAAAGGACCTGATCTCACGTGAGCTTTACTGTCGTGTAGTGTAGTGACCTGCAAGGCAAAGATACACATGACTAAACCTGTCATAGAGAATTTGTAATGTAGTAAAAGCTCGGGTATTTACTTCAGAATCACATTATTGCTGTCTGTGCATATTAAATCATGGAGGCCTTCAAGGAGCTGAATATCGGTATTCAATACCACTGACGTATTACTGAGGTATAATCAGCTGAACATAGCTCCACTACTGATGGCCTGTTGACATAGGATGACCACTGTGGTTTAGTTCTCATATGACTGATAATTGGATAATTCAGTCTGGCTTTTCCACACATAGTTTGTCGAAAAGCACGTGCAGTGCTGTGCTGAAGTCAGAGACCCTTCATTTATTAGATTTCCAGTCAAAACAGCCACTAAGTACAATCTATTGATGGGATTAGTCGAGAGGAAATCCACTTAAGCAAGAGGAAAGTGAAAGGATATTTACGTAAATTAAGGGTGGGCTCTTATATTTGCAGAGTACTGCAACATAGTGGTGGACAATCTGACCATATGTTCTCACTGCTGTCAAAAATAAGACCATAAGGACCTCTAGACAGCTCAACAACTGCTCATATCACTATGCAGGCACATTTAGGTACACTGTGGAGAGAACTGTGTAACACTGTGTAAGAGTCATATTGTGTATATTAGTGTAATGGTACCCTACTGCGACAGTCCACATGCTTCTATCCCTTTAGATGCTTTTAGATCTAAAATGAGGGAGGGCCCAAATAGTGATTTGCTGACGATCCGCACCTGTAATGAGAACCCAGGAGTTCTTAAAATACTCACATAATGCAGTGTGAAGTAAATGTGTTTGTATCAACATACCAGATGTTAAGCAGTGGTTACAGCTAGCCCCCCTCTCAGGTCTGTTGCAGTTGACCCCACTATTATAGGGAACAGAATGCAACAAGGTAGTTTATTATTTCAGACATGTCGTTATGCATGTGAGCTCTTCAAACCAAACAACGCAATGGATCATGGGTATTCCATGTCCGTTGTGTACATCATTTGTACATTATGTATTAATGAAAATTCAGCACACATTAAATTAGCTACGCATCAAATCCTACTGTAAAACAGTTTTCCAAGATTTGGTTACAGAAATGGCCTCACTTGTTGGCCCACTAATGAAAAAGATGTTGGGCTGAGAAATGAACTGTACATTAATTATATGTTTGCATTATTTAATTTTTTTTTAGGTATCTGCAGTTTTAGGTATCTGCAGTATCTACAGCTTAGTGTCTTCAAGCTACTCCCAATACCCATCCTTGCTACCTTCTTGCTACACAATTCTGGATGTAATCTCGCAGTTAAAAGAAGTTATTGGTACAGTGTGTTCTATGATTTATAGCCTTTAACTTCATTAAAACAACAATCTGAAGAAGAACTCGGTACTCATATATCTACTGAACTGTAGTAAAGTATTTTGAGAGAATACATTTCTCAATTTGCTCAAGATATAGACAGATATATTTCAGGTATTATGTTATGTTTTCATGTTGCACTGTAAAATAGTTCCACACTATTCCACACAACGTCCTTACTGCTGCCTGCTGGGAACAACATCCGTCAATAGCCTTGAGGACACCAGGTCCCAGGCGATCTGAACCCCGGGGTTAAAACAAAGACTCATAACTGAATTGGGATTAAAATAGTGATACATCCATCAATCTATCCATCCACTTCTTCCTGACTTAGGTGCTCTCCCATTTTTTAGGTATCTGCGGTTACACAGCGTTGTGTCCTCAAGCTATTCCCAATACTCATCCACTTTTACCTGGTTAGGGTTGTAGTGCGCCCAGAGCACATCCTGGATCATTGGGCACAAGACAGGAATGCCCCCTGGACAGGGCGGGTACTGACGCAAGGTACCGTACATTATTTACATTAATATATAATTAATTAATTAATAAGGAATCTGTATATATTTGCATATATAACCATGCTTGCATGTGCTGTATGTGTTTGCAGGTGTGTATGTATGATTACATATGTGTGTCTGTGTGTATATATATGTGTATATATTTGTGCATGCATATGTATTTTTGAGTAGTTGTATATGAGACAGTTATAGCTTTGGTGTAGTACTGCAGGGTGTTTATTGTTAATACTTAATAAAAAATCATTATTCAGCAAAAAAATAGTTTACAGTTTTCCCACATGATTTGCTGTGGCATCTGTTCCTTTTGGCAAGTAAGCGCACAAGCAGTCACGTGCATTAACACTCTCACTATACAACCATTCATGCTTAATGAGCTCCATTTCATTATGTAAAAATCTTAGGACTCATTGAACATTGGATGAGAAGCTCATTCTAAAGTTGTCCAGCGAAGCTTCATTTTGCTGAGCCTCTGCAGAAGAGACGTCTATGTTCACGGCTTGTATACATAATGATCACAAAGTGGTAGAATTGAATTTAAGCTACTTCATCTCTAACAGTGCTTTCACAGGCAATCGTGTCTCACAGGACGTGTCTTTGCCCGACTGTTTGAAGAGCTCAGAGGGCCTTATCCATGAATTGCTGTGGGCTGTGTTTACACCATGCGACTGGCAAAATTTGCCAGGAGCTTCTTTCGTCCCCAAACAACTCCACTTTTCCACGTTTTATTTTGTTAATGTTCGCACAGCACTAATTGGAAAACCCGCCTCAGCTGCAGGACATTAGAGCATTTAGTAGTGGCACAAAGTTCTTTCAAGGATATGTAGCCTCCCTTACATGAATCCATCCATTCCGATTTGTTGCCGAAGACTGGCTTTCACATGCTGCTTGCCGATGCTTTCGTGACATTGTCTGTCATTAAAGGCCTCAAAGAGGCATAATCAAATTGCGCTGTTTTACTTTCAGAGCCTTTATTCTGTTAAAAATCAACAGGCTTTGTTAATTGATGAAAGGACATGTGCGTGAAGTTGCTGTTGATTTTGTATTGTTTTTACGCCAGTTTCTCAATTAGGTCTCTGAGAAGAACATGATCTAATACTAATACTGATACTGTAAACAAGGCAAGGCAAGCACCTATATAGCACCTTTCACACAGTGGCAATTCCTAACCTTAGTGCTGTACATAAACACAGACGTTAAGGCATAAAAAATAATAAAAGCATCATAAAAGGTCATTTAAAATGTTTTATGTGTCATTTCATGTGGCCATACCTGGTAAAGACCTTAAGCCTTGTCCTAGAGACCACATATTTACTAGTTTTTAGATGTGAAGGGCCTAGGACCTCATGAACGTTGCTTGTGACTAACTCAGCAGAAGCAATGAAAACACAGCGATATCTGCCGGGTGCTGGGTGAGGCCGGCGGCCAGCACGGTAGCAAGGTTAACACTGCAGTAACGATGCTTAAAGCACATTAGTGAAGCTGAGCAATGCTAACAGCACGGTAGCAATTCTAACAGCATGGTAGCAAAGCTAACGCTAAAGTAGCGATGTTGGGCGAGGCCGATGGCTGCGTAGTAGTGACACTAAAGCCAGTATAGGGATACTAGAGTTGGACAGAAGGCTTTGAAAACTTCAAAATCCAAAATCTTGATTAGACACATGGGGATTGACATGGTTAAAATACATTGCTATTACTGGAAGCATAATGTCACTACCTACAGTAGCCCTTTGTTAAAATTACTGTGAATAGCTAAGCAGGTAAATGACTGATTTCTAAAAGGCGTAAAGTTAAAGATTAAACATTTATTTAATGTTAAACTAAGAGTCCAAGCAAGGTAGATTTTTTTCTCTGGATATTTTATTCTTGGGCTATTTTGCTGCACAGCTTGTTTTATATCTGTTATATCCACAGATTTTAGATGCTATTTAGGTCAAAGGGACTGTGAGAGCCATGGCAAAACCTTCAGCTTGTGCCTCTTGAGAAAGTCCATTGTAGATTTCAAGGTGTGTTTAGGATCATTTTTATTCTGCCATTATTCCCCTCTTTTTGTGAATCTGGCCATTGTCTTTTTTCATTGTGTCCAAATGTTGTGATGAATGAAATAGAATACAATAGGATTGGACCAATAGAAACGGTCCTAAATGAAAAGGTTGACAGGGTTTTGTGTCTTCTCCTGTAAAAGTGCATTTTGGAGATTACAGGGTTCTTGTGCAACAATTGAGTTCAAGTTGAGTTGAGTTCAACACTGTTGCTACGTTTATCATTGGAGGACATATAGTCCACTACTAGTCCACATATAGTCCAGATTTTCACAGTGTGTTTCCCAAAAGCGTTGTAACGCAAAGCACTTGTCGATATTAACTTGTTTTAAGAGTGTTTGTGGTTCCCAAAACCTTTCTTAACTACAGGGTATATACACTATTAATACATTCATATTCATGAATGTAAAAATAATCACATGTTCATAACATACAAAAGTAATGCACATTTAACATTTTTTCAGTTGTGGCCTAAAGGTTAGACAAGTGGGCTTGGGACTGCAAAGTCAGCCGTTCGATCTCCTTGAAGGAGCAGTGCTTTCTCCTCCCTTAACATTCACAGCTCTGGAGCCCTTAAGCAAGAGGGCAGTGGTGGCTCAGTGGTTATAGTGTCGGGCTATTGATGACAGGGTTGTGAGTTTGATAACAGGGCTTGGTAAGCTGTGACTGTTGGGCCCTTGAGCCAGGCCCTTCACCCTCTTTGCTCCCTGGGCGCCGCAGCAATGGCTGCCCACCACTCTGAGCACATAAATGCAGAAGCCAAATTCCATCTGTGCCTGTCACAAATGGTCAATGTGGTTGTTCAATGTTAAAATACCCTTTTTCCCATTGTATAATAATCATAATAATACCTTATGATTACTATTGTTCCATCACCATGTTTAGAATAATAATTGCTATTGTTAATGGTCTCCTGGTCTCCTTCATTTTCTCCTTTATGTAGCAATGCAGGGGGACGCGGGTTTTGTGCTGCAGGTAGTGTGTGTCACACTACTTCAGATGCCTGGGGTTGTGGCTTTAATCTTCGCTCAGGTTTCTGTCAGTGGTATCCTGTGAAGGATATAAGTGTTCAGGGGGTATTGCTGCCTTGTGCTTCTGTGATTCTGGGTGGGCTCTGAACCCACTGTGACCCTGACCAGAAAGGAATGGATAACGTATGGAAGATGAAAGTAGAGAAGCAGCATTTTGACTGATTTACTGACCAACAACTATTGCTTGTGTGCCAGTGTCTGTGTTCCATTTAGGGTTACTTGGGGGAAGAAGCTCCCATGGGTGAGATGCTTAATTTTCTCTCCTAATCTAATGAGGCGCTGGTCTAATCTCATCACATCACTGGACTAATTTAGCACTTTCTTTTAAACCATTGCACTCCTGGAACATATTAAACATATAAAAACTATTTATTCTAAATTTCCATTTTTGCAGCCTAGTTTCCATATACAGAAAAGGTATAGTGCATCTTGAAACCTCAACAGTGGTTAATTAAATGTTTTTATTTTCGAAAGTGAGAAATCATTAATATGATATGGGCCCTTTTAAAGGTTATAATTGATCAATCACAGCAGGCAAACAGATCCCATGTCCTGAACACATCTACTAACTGCTTTCCTACACCTTCTAGTTCTTAGAAAGCACTAATGAGATGTATTCTAGTCCTTAGAAAGCACAGACAATGTTGTTTTCTCCATTTTTTTAAAACATTCTCTGCTTTGAGCACATCTAACCCAGCTAACTAAGGTGTTGTTGACTTTCCAAGACATTGGGTGGGTCATTCACGGTCAACTCAGTGATCTCATGATGGCTGCCCTTATTAACTTCAAACCACCTTGGTTCAAACCTTTTGCCCATTGTCTTTTACATTGTGTCCAAATGTTGTGATGAATGAAATAGTATAGAATAGGGTTGGACCAATAGAAACGGTCCCATATGAATAAAACCATTTTATATTGACTTCCATTGACAGTTTTTTTCCTTCTCCTGTAAAGGTGCCATTTTGGAGATTACAAGGCTTTTGTGCGACAGTGACGATATGTCGTGTCATTATGATAAATATCGTCACTGTCGCACAGTTGCATCTGTCACATCTGTCGCATCCATGCCACTCACACTCGAGTTGAGTTCAACACTACTGCTAAGTTTATCATTGGAGAGCATGTAGTCCGCTACTCAGCAGACTCCTGAGGAATGTGTTTGCCAAATTGCCTTTAAAAGGTTATAATTGATCAATCACAGCAGGCAAACAGGTCCCATGTCCTGAACACATCTATTAGCTGCTTTCCTACACCTTTTAGTTCTTAGAAAGCACAGACAAGTCGTCTTCTCTAGTTCTTAGAACATTTTGCTTAAATTCTCTGCTTTGAGCTTTTAGATCTAACACAGCTGACTTTATTTGCTAAGATTTTGTTGGCATTCTAAGACAGTGGGCCATTCACGGTCAACTCTGTGATCTCATGATGGCTACCCTATTAACTTCAAACTATCCTCTGTTGGATAATTGTAAAATCTGATTGAATTCTAAACCTAATTTGACATTTTACAGAATTTGAAATGTAAGACTGTGTTGAAGAGCGTCTATTCTATAAGACTGTATTGTATACAAAAACATGCATTTTAACAGTGAAACTCATAGTGCTCTGCAGATGAAGTCCACATCATGTCTACACACACATAGGATGTACACAAAGTCATTCAGAGTGGTTTGCTTTAAAAAACACTTGTTCAAGAGAAATGGTGTGAAGTCATGTTGGGACAGGAAGAGACCATCCCCGAACTGAATCTCTTGCTATGCTCAAGCATAGAGTTTCTTTAATTGGAACTAAGAGGTCGAACCCAACTCCAAAAAACCCACACCATAACCCCCCCTCTAATGGTGGTCTAATGGTGGCATGCTTTACACCTTTACATCAGACAATTTGCATTGCGCTTGGTGACGTAAGGCTTGGATGCAGTTACCCATTCCATGAAGTTCTCTGCGCACTGTTCTTGAGCTAATCTGAAGGCCACATGAAGTTTGGAGGTAGGAGCGATTGACTCTGCTGACCCTGTTCTGTCATTTTACATGACCTACCACTTCGTGGCTGAGTTGCTGTCATTCCCAATCACTTCCACTTTGTCATAATATCACTGATAGTTGACTGTGGAATATTTAGTAGTGAGGAAATTTCATGATTGGACTTGTTGCACAGGTGGCGTCCTATAATGCTACCACTCTGTAATTCACTGAGCTTTTGAGAGCAGCCCATTCTTTCACAAATGTTTGTAGAAGCAGTCTGCATGCCTAGGTGCTTGTTTTTATACACCTGTGGCCATGGAATTGATTGGAACACCTGAATTCAATGATTTGGTGGGTGAGTAAATACTTTTGGCAATATAGTGTATGTGTAGAATAACTAGTAGCTTTGGATAGTAAAATAAATGGCTATATTTGTGTTGCAGACATAACAACCTCATCAAAATCACCACAAACTCAGAAATCAGAGTAGATGAGTTTCTCAATTCTCTCATTTTTTACTAAGTCACCATTTCACACCAATCTTTCTCACATGACTTGGTTTACATGATAACTTTAGAGCAGAAAATATGTTAAGTCCTGTAAGTTGTGGGGTGGGGCCTCCATGGAACGCATGAAATCAGTCAGCCTTATGTGCCCATGACCCTGTTGCCTGTTCACCAGCCGTCCTACCTGGGACAGTTACTACATTTCTCAGGTACTAACCACTACACACCAGGAACACGTCTAACCATCGTCATTTGGCCCTCGTCAAAGTGGCTCCGATTCTTACGCTTGCCTGTTTGTCCTGCTTCCAACACATCAAGAACCCGCTGTTCATCTTCCACCCCTTAACAGGTGTTGCTGTAACCAGATTTTCCCTTCCCACGGATTGGTGTATAAGAACCAGCAGTTCAGTAGCTCAGTCCTGGGGACGCCATGATCTGCACATTTGTTGTATTTTTTTTTTTTTTACTAGCTATTTTAGCAAACCCAAGCCAAGTAGCTAAACTTGCTAGTTGGCTAGTTTTTAAAGTCCTGAAGCAAAGCAGTGTTCAATTAATATAATATATTAATATAAATATATATGCCATTTCAGTTGTTATATGTAATAAAATAAATGAAAAGAAAACTTACAATTATTAAGTAAATTAAAATAAAAAAGTGGTAAATCTAAAAGGGTGTTTTTGTGGACTCATTGTGCCTACATTGGCAGTTCTACACCACTTGGGAGACTGGGGTCGATTCCCGCTCTGAGTGACTATTCTGCGCTACACAAATTAGAGTCCTTGGGCAAGACTCCTAACACTACATTGACCCACCTCTGTGTGCTTGCTTTTTATTTGGGTTTCATCTTTAGCTTGTAAGGTAGGCTGGTTTTTAAACATACTTCTAACTAGATTCTGCTAATACTCTTGTCTGAGGTTTAACATTGAAGCTTGGTGCTCACTAGTTGATTGAGGTGCTGATTCAGGTGTAGGTTCAGGCCAGCTAGAAGTGTGAATTGCAGAGGAGGAGCCAAGAGCCTCAAATCTTGATAAATCAGTGTGCTTATTTTATTTATTTATTTATTATTATTTTTTTTGACTTGGGTTTCATCTTTAGCTTGTAAGGTAGGCTAATTTTTAAACATACTTTTAACTAGATTCTGCTAATACTCTTGTCTGGCCAACTCTGTGAGCAATTCTGATGTTAGTTTGTCCCACCACTGTGAATGACTTGCTTTACGCCATTGGAAGTATCTTATTAAGTCTTTAGTACACACATTGTCTGGTGGAAAGCTCATAGCATGGAACGTGCCTGGCATTTACAGTAAACAGCCCTCTTTTAGTTGTGTGGACCTCCAAAGGAAACAGCAGCATCTGGTGGCAATAGCGAGCCTCTAGTTTCTGGGCGGGGGGTGTGCTACGTCACGTCCCTGCGACGGCAGGTCATAAACCACATGTGAAATAAAGCCGGTGAGACAGCGCGAGTTTAAACATGTCTGTTTTTCACGACGAAGTTGAAATAGAGGACTTCGAATACGACGAAGAAACGGAGACGTACTATTTCCCTTGCCCGTGCGGAGACAGATTCGCCATCACCAAGGCAAGTGTTTATACGCTGGAGATATGCGACTGTTTTGGTAGCATTTGCTAACGTCAGCTAGCACTAACTGTGTTGGCACCTGCTAAACTCGCTGGTTAGCTACTCTTTTTTTGTGTTACTCTATACCAAAACATCCTTGATTATTTAGCTAAGTAAAATGTAGCTTTACATCATTAAAAAGTAGTTAATACACCTTATTAATAAAGTGATGGGGTAAAACTTTTCTCCTTTATGGCTAGCTAACGTTACGGCTCACTCGTATAACCAGTTAGCTTATGGCTAAGTTAATGAAAACCGTAAGATTTGGGGAGTGAATACGTCTAGCAGTCAGTCAGTCAGTCTGTCTGAGGCTTGTAGATAATTATCTAGAGCTGTCTATGAGCCTCCCCTTCTGTCCAACTTGCTATCCAAAGCTGTGTGTTTTTGCAGGAGGATTTGGAGAATGGTGAAGAAGTGGCCACCTGTCCGAGCTGCTCGCTAATAGTTAAAGTCATTTACGACAAGGCAAGTTGATCACTCTGTTGCCATTATGATCACTCAGGCTTTTGGCATCGACAACATGTAGGTGTTTTATAGTTGCTAAAAAGCTCTAAAAAAACTTCCCAGATAGGGGGTTCAACGTATTTGGGCTCCCTCGTTTCCTTCTCTTGCACCCTTGCCCCTTGGGGACTGTCTAAACGTCCTCACCTTGCTTAAAGAGAATCCTGACTGATTCTGATGTGATATTTAATACAATGTATATGTCCGGGGCTCTTCAGTGATGTTGTGTAAACCAAGCAAATACCTTATTCGTTATTAAAAATGACAAATCTGACTTCATTGGAACAGTTGACAACGCAGCCATGCAAACCAAACAAGCAGACAGACAGGAGTCTGTCTTCCAAAGGAGTTCTGTTTTGCATGGTTTAATGTGGAAGGTCAGTGTGGGTTTTTCACTGCAGACTTCACTGCTTTGGTCCGTGCTAAAGATGAGTTTCTGGCATGTGGATGTTTTTGACCATCTCTTGATGAGCTTGGAATCAGAACATATAGTTTTATACATTTGACAATATGCAATCAGCTTTCTTGGTTAGGACATGTTGCCAGTGATTTAACCTTGCATGATCTTTATGCGTTGTGGGACATTGGAGTAATGTGTATTCTCTCATGGCAGATTGCTTTAGATTGTTATAGGAAAAATAAAACAGGACACTCGAAACTCACAAGCTCATGTTCAGACTGCAGGCAAATTTGTTTCTTAAATCAGATCTGTGGAAATGACCTTCTGCACTGTTATTTGCTAGTGATCAGCTCGGATTTGTGTGTCTGGACATCACAGACCTTTCTGAATGGGTTGCTGTGGTAACAACGGTAGGTGTCGGTATCCAACCTGTGGTGATCTTCTTGGATCTCCATACTTCTGTCACGTCACTGAATCGCCGTGGGTGTGATGTTGCAAGTGACTCCAAAGTGAAATTGAATTGAAATCCAATATGCGTGCCCAGAACCTCCAGACTGGGGCACATCTGTACATTCTCATTTCACATCAACACCTGCTATGTGGTCAGTGCAACAGTAGCAACAAGTAAACTAAACTATTGAAGTATAAACACACCCGTAGAATCATAGGACTGACCCTGTGTGCATTTGTGCTTTCTCTCATGTTCCACAACTTATTCGACACGTTGGCTGTATTAACGAGCGCCTTGTGAGTCTGAGTCAGACTTTTGGAGTAGGGAAGCCATTACAAATGTGCATTGCAGTGTGGTGTGCTCCCCAGAACTGACTTTGAGAACAGCTGCACACTGGAAGCTTCCGAATTAAAGAATTGATCCGTCCCTAAAGATGACTGGTTTCCATTGATTTCCTGGTCGTGGGGTGGAGAATGTAGGCGAGAGGAATCGAAGAGGCATTATTGGAGAGTTATGAGATCCTTCTACGGAGTATGCAGCCTGGGAATAAAGATATGTGATATCAGTCATGTTACTATTAGACACTGCTTCAGACCGGAATAAAACTGAATACGAGAGACTCCCACTGTTCTCATTTGCCGACTGCGTGGCTCTGCACCAACACTCATAATTCTCTGTTCTGGAGCGGATTGATCAGTATCACAACAGCTTACTCCTACATTGTTCATTGGTAAATGCTTTGTAGAAGTCTGCTGTCTGCTTCTTACAAAAGTTAATGAACCATTTTTTATTAAAATGTTATACCATTAAAAAGAGGGTTCAGAACCTACAGAATCTTAACACCTCAAAAAAAAAAAAACATTCAAATGCATCAGTGTGTTTTTGGACAGTTCTTTAGATATGCCTCATATGGATGGTTCTTTATTGAGCTATTTAAAAATAATTATATAGCGCTTCAGAAAGTGTTCCACTTTTGTTACGAGTCAAAGAACCTTTTTTGCTTAAAATTATATTAAAAATGAGTTTCTTCAAGGGTTCCTAAGTAAAGGCAAGGGTTCTGTATAGCACTATTTCCAAGTCAATAAACCATTTGACTTTATGAATGATTATTTGCCTGTTGAAACTGGTTCTATATGGTGCCAAAAAGGTTTTAGAACAGAGTTGGACAAATCCAGTCATGGGTGGATTCCTGTACAGTTTGGTATGTTTCCTGTCATATTCACATCTTTAAAACATTCTTCTTTACGTTTTTCAGGAGCAGTTTATGTGTGGGGAGGTCATTGAAGCACCAGCTGCATCGGAAACAAAACTGGAGGTGGCTTAGAGATGATGGATTATCAGCTATAAATTGGCCATAACGTACAAGACTGTAATACACGTTTGGACCCGATGCCCTCAGCTCCACTGCTACAAAATAACTCCACTATCTGTATTCGTAGGACTACAGTATGGGAAGAAATGACACTTCTTCGGATCTCTCGGTTCTCTTGCTTTCCAGACATTTGCAATGGCAGCGTTTTTGCACATGGAGTGTCAGTTGTAGTTAATGTTATAAATTATTTATTTTTAGGTACAGACTCTCTGAATATATTTTATGTGTTGCATTTTACAATAAATGCTGGGGAATTTGAAGAAATTTTAGCTGTAGTCTTGGCTTGGCTGCGCTTCCAGCAGGGGGTGCTGCTGAATTGTAAGAAAATCAGCTTATCTCTGCTGTTGCTCACCGTTAACATACAAATTACAAACGGGTTTGGGGAGTAACAAACCACACCTATTTGTTACAGGAAACACACTGCCATGGTGGAAGGTTAGAAGAAGCTGGAACACACGGACAACACTACTTTCAGTTAGAGCGGCTTTCAAAATGTGTAGAAACACTACGAACGCCCAGTTTCTATGTGGCCTTCAAATGTATTGCAGTTTAAAAGTAATGGAAACTCATCACAAGGTTAACATTTCAGTTACATTAATTGGTCAGTAATTAACAGCATTACGGCTTTAGATTGGATCCACAGTTCTGTTGTGCTTTTAACTGTAAAGCATCTATTTTCTGTTGCTTGAGGGGAAGTACAGCTAGATCTTGGAGCTTGGATCTGAAGGTGACCGTGTGCAGACATCAATAAACAAAGCTTCCTAACCAAATATGTAAAGTGTCTAAGTAAATATTGCAAGGAAAAAGAGGCTGTGAAAAACATGGCAGACTTTTTTTTTTAATTTTTTTTTTTTACTTAAGTAAAAATGCTAATATCAGATTTTATTTTTTTTTTACCTGACAGTTTCTGATTAAATGTTTCTGTGCATAAACATGTTTGGGAATGTTTACAGGGGAAATATGGACCAAAAGTCCCAGCACATCCTACAGTTACTCTGTCTTTCAAAAAATAAAACAAATCTAAGCCAGTGCCACAGTGCCAAGATTGGGCACCCTAAGTATTGCAAAGACTCGCTTGACTTTATGTCTCAGAGCTTGGTTAGCAAATCAGAGGACAATAATGTGGACTAATGAAGTATAAATAGCTTTTTGAACACGATTGAAGAAAAAAAGGATCTGAAGTTCATGAAAAGGACACCCTGCCAACTGTGAAGAATGGGGGACCTATCACCTTTGGGGTTATGTTGCTGCCAGTGGCATTGGCAGTATTGCACAGGTGGAGGGGGGAAAAGTGTATTCCACAAATTACCAGCAAACCATATGTTAAAAGACTGAAGCTGAAAATACAACAGGATACTGATTTAAAACGTATATCAAAATCCAACATGGAGCTGAGGAGACACCAACTCAAGCTTTTTAGATTGGCACTTACGTAAGCATCATAGATATTTGGGGATATACCTTAAACAAGATGTGCAGCAAGAAAATCCAAGAAAAATAGAAATATTTATAGAAATATAAAATCATCTGTCAATGGACAGCCATCAGTGAGCAATATTTCTATAATATATATAGCATCCCAAACTGTTTGTAAAATTCTGCAAATATTTTCTCACAGTTCACAAGCTCTTGTGTCTGTGTGCTGGAAAAGTACTCAGCCCTGGCTCTGTAAATTACAGCACCTTTGAGGACAGATATTGATCAAAAAACACTGCAATTACATAATTGTAATATATTATAAAATGTATTTATTACACTTAAATGTGGGAGAGAAATGAACAGAACAGTTCATTTGAATGTGTCAGCCAAGTCATTTGGTTTGGTCAGTTATTAAAGAATTGTAATGAGGTCTTTTTGGGCAGCCCCCTTCACAGTTTTGCCAGCATACTCAATCACTTACATCTGTTCTATACAAATGCAGCACATTAGGACTCATTAGAGCATTATCTGCTA
The DNA here is from genome assembly GCF_030463535.1 of Salminus brasiliensis. NCBI lineage: Eukaryota > Metazoa > Chordata > Actinopteri > Characiformes > Bryconidae > Salminus > Salminus brasiliensis. The sequence continues at coordinate 9,490,343 of NC_132884.1, forward strand.
GGGGTGCCTTCACAGATAATATAAACTAATTTTCAAATGTTATACAGCTGCATGTTCAATGCATATCAAGCATATTAGTATGAGTCAATCCAATCCAATATAATCCAGATTAAATACAATTCTGCAGTAAAAGCTTTCAGTTTTTCTAGCTGCTGCCATTCAGTGACACAGTTATGTGTCTGATCCGCACCATGTGATAATTTTGAAAAATTAGATTTGTATTCCCAAATAAATTGTGGAGTATGAGTGTATGCATGCCAGTCCTACCTTCTGTTAGAAAGAGATCAGTTACCTAGATACCATGACCAGTTTGTAGCTGTCACATTAACGTACGCTCACACTTACTCTTAGGTAGTAAGAAAAACAAAGTACACCCTCATTGAATTTCTTGGTTGTATGTATCAGGACATAATAAAAAACATCTGGTGCTTAGCAGGTCTTAACATTAGATGAATACAACCTCAGATGAACACCACAACAGTCCACCATGTCCCGATTAAACAAAAACTAGGCCAAAATGCAGGAGCAATATGTGAAAAACTTAACAGTGCGATAACTTGAAGTAATGGTTTTCTGTATGACTTTATCACTGTCACATCGTTCAGGGCGATCTTTACAACACTGAGGTTTGTGGGTTTTCTTTTATATTCAGCTCTCTTAAGGTCCCACCACAGCATTTTTGTTACAGATTCTGTTGTAGATTTCCTGGCGTGTGCTTCGGATCATTGTCCTGTTGCATGACCCAATTTCAGCCAAGCTTGGGCTGTTGGATAGATGGCCTTACATTTGACTCTATAATACTTTGTTACTTTTGGTATATACTTTGCTTCGTGGTTAAATCACTGACTACAACGTTCCCAGGTGCTGTGGCTGCAAAACAAGGCCAAATCATCTCCCCTCCGCCACCGTGCTTGACAGTTAGTATGAAGTGTTTGTGCTGATATGCTGTGCTTGTTTTTTGCTAAATGTGGTGCTGTGCAGTATGGTCGAACATCTCCATTTTCCAAAGGACATTGATCCAGAAGTCTTGTCCTGAAGTCATGCTGCCATGTTCTTTTTTAGAAAGAAAAGGCTTTCTTCTGCCAACCCTTCCAAACAAGCCATAATTGTTCAGTCTTTGTCAAATTGTACGTCATGAACGTGCCTGTAAAGCTTGAGATTTAGCTCTGGGATTTTTTGCAACTTGCACGGTCTGACCTTGAGGTGAATTTGCTGGGACCTCTGCTTTTATAAAGGGGGTAAAACTTACTGATGAACACTTAATCAAGGGCATTTGATTAGCAGCACTTGATTAGTCTTCTACTTACCCTCTTAATTCCTATGGAAGCAGTAAAGGTGTACTTTACACACTGCTTTTCCTGAATTTGGGCCTAGTTCTTGTTAAATTAATAATGACAGTGTAATTTGTCATGTGTTGTACCTCTAACGTTGTATTTACCTAATCTTTCAGACCTTTTAAAGACTAGACATGTTATCATGTCCTGACATGTAAAACCATAGAATTGAAAGAGTTTGTACTTTGTTTTTTGAGTGAAGTAACGGTCTCCAATCTCTCCATCATGTCACCAATACTTGTGCACACTGGCGTGTTTAAACCAGTTAACTTTAAAATTGACAAGGGTTACCATACGTAGTATATTTGTAAAGTGTATAAGGGTCATCTCCAACTTTGTTAGCCGTCGCTAAGCTAGCCCAACTTAACCCAGTGGATCCCAAAGTCAGTCTTGGAGTCCCGGAGACCTCATACTCTGCACATGTATAGTGGTTTCCCTACCAAGTACTTCTAACTCGGCACATGAGGAACTTGTTAAAGAAGTTCCACATAGTTTTAAAATGTCTGCATAATTCAGTGGTTGGGGTATAAACACCGTCATTCGGAGTGGTTCGGTGTGAAAAGGTCCATTGTGGAAATGCTCCACTTATTTACAGTGATGGTGATAGGAACCAGGGGTTGTGATGTCAACAGGTCAAATATAGGCATTTTATTTACTGTTCAAAATAACCAGTACCAACACATAAATTGACCTACGCTTTCTTTCTTCTGCATGTAAGGCTGATAATGTCAAAAACTGTGGTATATCTGAGTGTTTTGGGTTGAATTTGAGTTGAGGTGACTTAACCTTTTAACAGAATCAGTATTAAATGGTAGATACTTAGTAAATAACTTATTTATATTAAGCTTATTTTTAGCTGCTGTTATTAGCTGTTTGTGCACATTGTGGACATCTATTTGCGTTCAACTTTGCTATAAAACAATGCTATTTCTAGCACATTGGCTACTACTCCGTTAACGTTACATTAGCCGCCATTTTTTCATGTGGCTTTGACAACAAAGCACGTGAACGTGACGTGCTCTTATGCCGCCTCGGAACTTCGTACTGACGACTCTGGGAGCTCGGAAATATGACGTGATTAGTCGGAAACTACATGAACACCCTGCATTTTTATGTTTATTACTACGTTTTTCTGCAATTATCTAGCATATGAATACAGCATAGCTTATAACATACAGTCTATGTGCACCTCTCGCCATGAACACCTTTCCATGGATTCAAGGAGACTTTGTTGTCATTTGCATCACATGTGGTACATGTGGTGGAATGAAATTGAGATCTCAAGGTCCCAGTTACAGCCAAAAAGCAATAAATTGAATAAATGAAATAATAATAATAAAAAATCTAGAACAAAAGTGAGTGTGCTGGGTGAGCGGCGTCCTTCATGATGCAGGTGGCCCTCTTCATGCATCTGGAGTTTTTTTTTTTGTAGTAGTTTAGTAGTAAAACTATATTAGGCAATGTTACAGGCATCATATAGCATATTTATAATTTTTTTGATGTTATAAGTTTAAGGGAGGTATTTATGGGAGGCATCACACGTCTGGTTCCTGTCACCACCACGGTGAACCGTTCTGAAGTTTCAGTAGAAATGAGCATTTCACACCAATTACTTCGTTTAACCATTTTTATGAGACATTTTGACAAAACGACACATTTCTTAAATTAATTAGGTAATGGGGTCGAATCAGGCGTGCTAGATGAAGGGACAGTGTGAGATCTCGAGGACCCTAGATTTTTAGGATCGTCGGCGTGACAACTACACCCTTCCATACACATCTATAGCTACATACTATAGCCAAAGTGTAGGACTTCTCATGACTTCTCAAAATGAAAACTACATCCCAGGATTCCTAACTTCTGACACTGGCCGTTCGTGGAGAGCAGTCGTGCCCGGCTGACGTCACCCCCCCAGCCCTTCGGCGAGTGGGGCTGAGCAGCAGCAGCAGCGGCGGCAGCAGCGGCAGCAGCAGCAGAAGGTATAGCGGAGGCAGGCGCAGAGACAAGCGGACTCCCAAGGCCTGTGTGAGGGAAGCGAGGACGAGTGCAAGCGGGGTTTCGATTGTAAACTTTGGTACCAAGATTTCCAAGCCGACCAGGACGGTTCCCCCACCACCACCACCTCGCTGTCCAGTCTGCTCCAAGTGACCTGCAAGGTGAGCTCCACTGATCCGAACTGAACGCTAGCTAGCTTTGTAAAGTTCATGTCGCTTAGCTCCGTGTGGCAGCTTGATGGGAGGTGCTGTTGGGGCTTTTACGCGGCTCGCTCAAAACCGCCGATTCCAGCGAGAACGGGGATTTCTTCTAACTTCCTTTCGTAAATATGATCAAACGACGGTTTTCGGAGTGAACCTGTAGTTTGGCAGGACGAGAGGACGAGAGAAACGAGCTGTTCGTTGTGGTTTTTGTTGCCATGCGGTTCATCGATATTGGGCACGTAGCGAGGCTTTTGTGTGCCCACGCCACGGCAGCTAACGTTAGTACAATAGCTAGGCAAGGGGGTCAGCGTTCAGATGTTATGGTGGAAAGGATCTTCATTTTCGTTTTTGGTCCGAAACATCATCTTTAAACAGTGAGTTTTTTATCTTTAGAGTAAACACCGAAACGGCTTTTCTCTTCTCCGACTCAAACTGGGGTTATCAGTGTTGCTAGCTCTCATTTTCCCCACAATAACAACAGCAGCAGCGGCGGCGGCGGCAGCAGCAGCCTTGTAGCGAGACGGCGGGTTCACACGCTGGTTTCTCCGGCTGGTTTCTCCGGCTGGTCGTATATAAAACGTGAAAGTTTTTCAGTGATTTCTCACAGAGAAATAAAAGTGGCGACTGTGGTTTTTGCTTCTCTCTAGCTACCCGTGGGACAGCCGGCTTGACGAGCTGACTTTTGGTGATGGGTTGTGGTACATGGCCTCTGTGGAGAGGCTCCACGTAGCCTCGTATGGTTGAAGGTTTAGCTGATGCTCCCACGATACACATAATAAATTGTGTTCGAGGGATTTCTAGGTGGGAACGACCAGTTTAGACGGTGGGCACAGAAAAGCACGTCTCCCTCCAGTCCTTTTCTTTTTAAACAGGTGTCTCGTTTGGCACGTCCGTGAGGGACTGATTCACTGACTGACTGACTGACGTTCAGTGTGATGAAGAGGGACTCCTCCAAATATACAGTGGCAGGTCGAGGTTTCTTGGAGCTTCCCTGGAGGAGGTTGGTGATGAGGTTTGGCCCACAAGACTTGTAAAAAAAAATAGTGTGGGGTACATGAGTCCCTTTACACTGTACACCTTACATTAGCAACTGTACATCATACATGGGCTGTAATATGTATGTGTTTGTGTGTGAGGAAGGCAAGAGAGTTCATCTACCGCTGCACAAAAATGGCGTAGGGCTCCCATTGTGCCACCAGAACAGCTCTGACCTGTCAAAACACGAACACCACAAGACCTCCGAAGCTGCCTTGTGGTATCTGGCACCAGGACATTAGCGAAAGATCTTTGAACCCTTTGGAGCCTCTGTAGTTTGCATCAATGAGCTTTGATCTTGGCACCCATGATCTTGTCTCCGGTTCGCGGGTTGCCCTTCCTCGGATTAACTGTAGCTTGTACCGACCACTGCATCCCGGGAACACCCCACAAGACCTGCTTGCTGTTTTGGACATGCTCTGATCCATTCACCTAACCGTCACAATCTGGTCCTTGGCAGAGTCGCTCAGATATTTTTATGTTTGTATATTCCTAAAAATATGCAGCAGCATCGACAGATATGTACATAAAAGCTCTGACACCAGCATCGCTCCAGAATTCTCACATTGGGACATCCATATTTTGTCTTTTCCCTGATGTGAACATTTGCTTCATTTTTGTTTTCCAGTGGAAGGAGAAGTTGGGATTTGTGTGGCTTTCCAAACACATTTTCTGGGTGCTCTGGTGTTCTCCCACCTGAAAACACACATTGTAGATAAACTGACTATGTTAAATTGCCCCTAAATGGGGGTGTGGGTGTGTATGGTACTCTGCACTGCCCTGGTCAGGGGGTTATTACTGCCTTGGGCCTAAATTATTCTGGTTAGGCTCCGGGCCAACCGCAACCCTGACCAGGAAGAAGCATAAGATAATGGATGGATAGAGTGGGAATGTCGTCAACGTTCAGGGCAAATGGCTGCAAATGACTCTCTGCTGGCCAAGCAAGGCCTTCCACCCCAAACTCACCCAAACCTGCCCTTATGGACCTTGCTTTGTGCACTGGGGCACAAGTCATGCTGGAACGGAAAAGAGCATACTCCAAACTGTTTCCACAAAGTTGGAAGCATACTATTGTCCAAAGTGTCTCGATATGCTGACATTTTAGGAAGACCAAACCCTGAAAAACAACCCCATAGTATTACCATTTAGACTTTACAGCTGGTACAACACAGTCAGGCAGGAAATGTTCTCCTGGCATTTGCCAAACCCAGCAGAGTCCATCAGGCTGCCAGATAGTGAAGAGTCATTCGTCACTCCACAGAGCACGTTTCCACTGCTCCAGAGTCCAGTGGTGGTGTGCTTTTCACCACTCCTTCCGATGCTTTGCATTGACGCAAGACTTGTTTGCAGCTGCTCGGCCATGGAAATCTATGCCATGAAGCTTCCAATGTCTAGTTTTTGTGCTGATGTTAATGCCAGAGGAGGTTTGGAGCTCTGCAGTTACTCAGTCAGCAGAGCAAAGGTGACTTTTATTAATAATACTTTTCTATTGTACCATTGACAGTTGATCATTGAATATTTAGGAGGGAAATTTCACAAACTGACCTTTTCAACAGTGGCATCACTGAGCTCTTTAGTACAACCGATTCTTTCACAAGGCAGACTGCAAGTCTAGGTGCTTGATTTTATACACATGTGGCAATAGGGCTGAATAAAAATCATTGAATTCAGGTGTAGGTGGTGTGTCCCAGCACTTTTGTCCATATGGTGTATTTATTATTTCTTTGGAACTCTTCCCATGTTTTTGATCATTAGGTCTGTATGGCTGTGAATTTAGTATCATCCCTTAGCAAACATCCTGCGGAAGCTGTCCTCCCAAGCAGACTCTCTCAAAGTTTGCATCATCCCCCTTGCTACCCAGCCGTGGGCTTTCTCGCTAACTTCAAGTCCAGCTGTCTGAGAAGGTCTGGAAAAGCCCAGAGATTCAGATTCTCTGTTGAATCGCTCCTTTAGTCAAGTAAACGCTAATGCAATTTGACTTGATATGGTAATGTAATGCTTTCCTTCCAATGGAGAGGTGTCGTTTTAAAAAGGACAGATCTGTTTGGCATGCTTTTTGTCAGATGTGGGCTGAGTGTGTAGCTAAGTGCTGAGGTGCACAGTGCTGTAAGGGGTGCCTGCCTCATGCATTGTCTGTGTGAAAAGCATTAGGACTTGCTTAAGCTCTGACCTCAACCTCTGCTGGTGTGTTTGCTGCTGCTTTTGCCCCAGCATGGGGGTTAGCTGAGCCAAAAATAACATCCTCACTGTGGAGCTTCGGATTAATTGTGTGTGAAACAGTTTTTCCTCTCTCTCTCAAAGGCTTTCATAATGATGAGAGAGTGGTGCCCCCCATCTCCGTATCAGTTCACACATTACTATGCACTTCTATCTAAGCTTTATTAATGTACTGGATATGTTTTAGTGGGAGTGTTGGTCTGTTCATGTTTATTTATGCTTCTGGGGAGGGGGGCTTTTCTGGAGTATTTTAACTGGTGAGTTTAATTCATTTGGGCTGTGTGAACACTAATTAAACTGATATTACTGGGTTTGGCTACAGAAAAGGTCACTGGTTTCAGAGCTGTTGCATTCAGGCGACAGTGCTCTAGCTACAGATGCCATACGACTATAAGCTATTGCTGGCACATACAGCAGAACTAAAGGGAAGCATCCTTTTTGCTTTACTCTGTTTAGCACGTTATTCTGCATGAACCCTATCAGCTGACGACAATCCAATATTTCTTGTTTTAAAGCACTTCAGCTGAGATTAGCATCTAAAAGTAGACTGTTTTACTCACTACTGCTTACTACCTTACAGAAGGGAACACGCAGCTAACGGTGTGACTTCACACAGTGCGAGCTAATGCTATTTCAGGCTGGATTTGCGACAGGATCAGATTCTTTTTTCCCCTCGGACATCCAAACCAGTATTTTCTGCTGATATTGGGGCAATATCAATACCAATATGCCATTTCTATTTTCAGTTCCCATTGCACTGGTGTTCTGTATTGACTCATGTATTGACCCTTCATTGTGAGTTCCATTCCTTGAATTGTCACAGTGTTTTCAGTGGCATGCTGTTCCTGATTTCTGTACAAGCTATTGGTCTGCAAAGGTCATATTCAAGCAGTTTAAATCCTCACGCTGATTTCACACCACCTATTGAACTGGAAGGCCTGTAACTTGCCTAGAGAGATGTACAATGGGAATTATACCAGGATCAGCAGATATTGGCATCTGACAGATATTTTAAAATATTTAAAATATTAAAATATCTTTTTTTTTTTTTTGATGACCCATGTTAAAATGTCTGCATTTGAGTCTTTTTAAAGCAGCTGCAACCCAATTTCTATAAAAAGGTAAAAAGGTAAAGGTGCACGTATTTGTCACTGTACAGTGTGGACTGTACAGCGAAATGTGTCCTCTGCATTTAACCCACCTGGTAGTGAACACACACTCACACAAACACGTGTTAGGGGCAGTGAGTACACACACACACCCAGAGCGGTGGGCAGCCAACTCCAGCGCCCGGGGAGCAGAGAGGGTAAAGGGCCTTGCTCAAGGACCCAACAGTGGCAGCTTGCCGAGCCCGGGAATCAAACCCACAACCCTGTTATCGATATCCCGGCGCTCCAACCTCTGAGCCACCACTGCCCAACCTTCAGCTTGCTACTCTTTAGGTAGTCCGTTGTGGATTCTGAGGCTCTTATTTAATTTCATCAGTCCGCAGTTCTTTCCGAAATGCATGAGGGCTGGTTTAGATGTAGCTTTGAAAACTTCTGACGCTTAATTTTGTCCTTCTGATGACTTCTGTAGTCGCTGCACAGTAGAACAGTGCCCCAGCACTCCAGAGTCTGCTAAATGTTCCTGAAGCTTTTCCTTTTGCGGTCAAACTGGGCGTTTGATTTGCCCCAGCAATCCTACAAGCAACTGTTACAGTACACATTTCTTCTTGCTGTCTTCTTCTAGCCCTCTCCTGTAATGTTTAAATTGCTAATGTTAAAAGATCAGAGTTCTGTGCAGTTGCTTAGGAAAGTCCATGGCTTCTGGTTGTTGGGATAAGGGTTGAGGACTTTGCAAATTCGCACCTGGCCTTCCCTATCAATGATTGTGAACAAGGCATAGCCCTAACAAGCTAATTAAGGTAAGAGTCAGAGTTATCGGATATCTCAGTTCGCCAGGGGTGCCCAAACTCTTGCATGATGCTCATTCAAAGTAGAGTATTATCGCAATAGCAAGGACCCTGTTTACACCTGGGCACTGCATGTGCCTAGAATCTTACATTTTTCCTGACGAGACTTTTGCCACATTACCTTACCATGGATAGTCAATGTGTCTCCAGTTAGTCAAACAGAAAAACACATAGACAACCAAACCTCTCCCAGCACAACCAAAACACCTCTCCATGCCGTATGTCCCTGGGCTTGTAATCCACGTCTGTGAAGAAGATAATCAAGGAGGACGACGGCGTGGAACATTGCCTAGTTACTAGAGTAATAGACTTAATAGCCAGAGTAGTTCTGCACAATATATAGTTTCAGCGCCACAGCACTGTATGCAAACAAGCACAATAGTCATTTTGCAGCATGTGCAGTGTCATGTTGGGCAAATTAAATGAAAGGCATATTCTCATATTCTGTCCAACCTTGCATAGCATTGTACTATTCCTGTTGCCCAGAGATTGGATCCCTTATTGTGTTATGTTTTATGAATGGACCACTTTATTCTGGACTGCCATAGCTGTATGTGTCTCCATGCATGCATGCATACATACATACATGCATACATACACAGCCCCTTGCCCACTTTGAAGAAGTCTGTAGACCATGTGAATCCATTAGCATCTCTCCGCTTGGAGAGCAGGGTTGGGTGAAGTGGTTAGCGGCTTCCCGTGTGTGGATGATGCATATTTTATTAACTGTCTGGGAAAATGTAGCGCCTCAATATTTCATTGGGGTTGTGTGCCTCATCAGTGCCAGGAAAAAAGAATGAATCTCCCTAAAAATAGTCGGTGGCTAAAAGTTTCTGTGAGGGGTACAGATTGTTTCCTGTCACTGAATACCACATGTGACTCTGCGTTCTCTTCAGAAAGACAGAGATGTTCTGAAATGATGGCTCATCTGAATAGTTTCATGTCAAGGTGGTTTGGGAAAGTGTTGGGAAGAGTTTTGGGGGGGGGGGGGGGGGGCATGGTGTCTTCACAAGTGTTTGGTGTACTTCAGAAGGCAGTTACCTGTTGGGTCCCCCCCCCCCTTTATATCTTAAGTTTGCAAGATTTGTTGAATGAAGGATGTGTTTGATGTTATAGCTGGTGTCAGCAAAGATGGCATCTCCTCTGTGGGGCTGCGGGACATACTCAGCCATCTATGCAAACACTGACGCTGTCATCAAGGATCTCAAGAGAATGCCAGAAAAAACAGGCATTGCTGTGAAGGTACTTTGCCACACACTTGAGCCTATAGGTTTCAGATGGGTAGGCCACAACACAACCTACAGTAAGAATATACCTCTAGTGTGGAAGTTGTAGGACTAGAATTGAGGACGGATGAAATTAGTTTTTACATGATCACGTTTGCATTTTGTCATTTGCAGCTGAACACCGTACTGGATTTATTGTATGTCCTCAGAACTTGTATTGAAGTGTTTCTCTTTTTCTAGGTTCAGCAGGCTTTTATAGACATCTTAAGGCATTTATAGAATCAAGGTTCTTCAGTACATAAATGAATGGTGTCACTTCACTTGAGACCTGTTGTCCAGAAAAAGAAAAAAAAGTCTTCTAATGAGTCATGGAGGTGATAGAGGTGGGGTAAGTGATATTTTTGACTTTTGCTCGTTCTTTTCCTGTTGTTTTTGCAAGTATCAGCAAAGATTACATCTTGTCTACGGGACTGAGGGACGTATTCCTCCTTCTAAGCGGCTGCTGTCAGTGTCAATAAGGATCTCAGAAATAGAGGAGGAACATCAAGCCACGGTTTGAAGCTGAACAGTACTTCTGAGACTTGTTGACCGATGTTGGCTAGGACCGTAGCTTGTTGTTGGTGTGCTGGTTCTAAAGTCTCTTTTCAGACTTTTCAAATGAAACATGAATGCATCAAGTTGTACAACAGTTTCTATAGGATTTCACACACTATTAGGGTTGCCATGAATGGCCATTTTCGATTGATTAATCTGTTATGTTGACAATTAGTTGATTAATCTTAAACGATTCCTTTTCCTCCAAGAAAGTTCAGTTGAGCATTTTAATATTTGACTGGAACCGGCCTCATGGAGCACAATAATGAGAAAAGCGTATGTTGTTTGATATGAAGTATTTCAGATGCTAACATCATAAAAAATAATAAGTATAATAATGTTAAAACAATTCGGCTTAAAATATTGCTGTCTATGTTTTTTCAGTGCCAATGTCATCGACTATGGCAACTAATCGTGGCAGCCCTATGTTCTATATTAGGGTGGGTGATTGTACTGTCATCTTCAGACTGGATTAGTTTTACATGGGGAGGTGGAGTAATGTAATTTTACTATAGGACGTCTGTAAAATTTTATGACCGCTTTGCACAGGATAAGAAATCTTTGCATTAAAAGACTCTAGTGGCTTCTTATAAATGGAGTTATGCAGTAAGTAAAAGTTTGGGAGGGGTCTGTGTCATCCGTGACTGAGCTAATGCTCCTCCAGCGCCTCCATGCTTGAGAAAAAAATGCAGACAGTATCATTGAGATTTTTAATGTGTCACTTTACAAAAAGTAAAAGGCTCCCAAATCTTTGCTTTACAGGACTAAAATCTCTGTGGTAATAATTACATTACCCGACCTCACCATGTAGAACTAATGCCATCCGAATAGGTCTTAAGTCACTGTATGCTTTCCTGCAGCAATGGCATCTTTTCTGTGAAACATCTTTCCCTGTCCAAGCAAATACTGACAGTGTTCTTCAAGGGTGTCAGGTGAATGCCAGGAATATCCGCCATTGCTCTGAAGTTGCTCATTGTGTCTAACACTAACACTATAGTTATGACAATAACTATGTCTGCATGCACAGCACAGCCAGACTAAGTTATTATTCAGTCTAAGGGTGTTTTCACCAATTGTTCAGGCCTCAGCATGTGTGCAGGCAGAAAGGCAAGTCAGAATGTGAGTGTTTTTCGCCTGCAGTCTCGCTAGTATTTCTGCTGTATTTCCCCACGACATCCAGCTCTTCATTACACCTGCATTAGATATGGTGGTGGTGGTGGTGGGGGGGGGGGGGCGTTTTGTCCGCCTGTCGTAGGTCAGACGCATTTCATGTCCCAAGTTGCTGATAAGACTTGGGGAAAGCCTGGTTTGACCTTTCTGTTTGCATTCAATGCAGATTAAAACTCTTCTTAAATGAAGAAGTTAAGGTCAGCCATCCTAAGCTTTTACAGTCAGTCTAATCAATGTTCTGTTTGGCTCTTGGGTGCAATTTGTTGACGCTGTCCAGACAAATGGGCCTAACGATTCATGTCTTAAAAGGAATGCATGTTGCCTGATGTATATTAAGTTGTCTTCCTTGCTTGACTTTGCTACTAATGGTGTTCTGGAAGGAGAATTTTCCCAACCACAGCTTTCTATTTTTGCTCTTGTTGGGACATGAAGTGAAGTTCAGTGCGAGTCAACGTTTCAGAGTGGGTGTGTGGGTGTCTTCTTTGGCTTGCATAATTTTGCAGTTGTTTTTCAGACAGAATTTAGATGTCAGGTCTAGTTTAATGGAAACTGCAGCCTGTCTTCAGTGAGTTCAGGAAACCGGTGTATTTGGGTTGTCTTCAGTTCTCTACAAACAGGTTGGGGAATAGAGAAGAAGGGACAGAAACAGACCTGACTAAAGAACCCTGATGACTGCTGAAGAAAATTACTTGAGCAGAATCCTAATGCTGAATGGGTGTCTGCCAATAACCAGTCCTGCTCTATCTTTGTGGTTTTATAGGTAACAGCCACAGAATTGGAGGAAAATATGCTGCCAAATGAATTCTAAAGTGAGTATCTGGAGTTAAAATGACCAGTGTAGTGCTTAATATCTCATGCAAGCTGACTGGCCTACTTGATCTGTTGGCTAACAGTTGCTGTAAAATGACTTCATATTAGCATGCACTCTGAAATGATGCTAGTTATTTGTAGAGGCTTTGTCCTCTAAACATGGGCAATTTGAGCATCAGCAAATGCTAGCATTGAACATTGTGGTTTTTTTTTTTTTTTTGCTTTGTGTCATGCTAAACATCAGGCCTCAGGTACCATTACTTTTTGGGGGGGTTGGGGGGTTTTAAGTTGATGCCAATCCAAGCATATTTTATTGGACCAGCCGTCAGCTGTTGCCAGCCAGATATCTAGCCCCAGTGTTCAGAATGTGAGCATGTGGCTATTGTGCGTCTTTGTGGCCTCATGGTGTCTGTAGTCATGTCTCAGAGCCAAGGATGGAGCCAAGGAAGGCTAGATTCCTCGGTTGTTAGGTCACTGGAGGCTGTCTCGATTCTGCAAGATCTTTTAAAATGTGGCCCAAAAAATGCACCTTCATAGTTTCATAGAAAATGAAGATGAACTTGACTGGTACATACTCACAGACCTTCAGTCCTTCAAACACAGCGCAGTGTGTATTGTTTGTTTGTGTGTTTGTTTTTGCTTTTAAAATGACTGAAACAGCCTTCTACCACGGTAGCATTGAGACATTGTTTACGAGTTGTAGTTAAATATTTATACAGTGTAGATAATGAGACCGCATTTGTCTTAATTACCACTATAAAGAACACATTTATGTGAGTTGCAAGTGCAGCGAAATGAATTGAAAAGCATATCTCCAAAATGCAGATTTTTACAGGAGAAAGCAAAAATGTAAAAGTCAATGTAAAATAAGTTGATTTCAAGTAATTAAGAGCAGTTCTATTGGTCGTCTTCCACAAATATTTACACAATGTACAGTGAGCAGCTACAGGGTTCAAACTAAAACTAAAAACGAACAAAAAAGATTCATTAATTCATAATTTTCATTAGACAGCAGCTATGTATCAATAATCAGGTCGATTTTCAGTCAGAATATTTAATTGATCAGCCAATATTTCTCTCACTTGGACTATCCTAAGAGCCAATTGGATCATATTCGCAAGTTAAGGATTACAGTAGCTCTACGTGAGGCTCCTCTGTCACAGAATGCTGCAATTTCTTGTTCAACCGTTTGGATTGGAACTCACAGGTCTTCAGCATTCCTCAAAAATCTCTATTGGGCTTTAGCACCGCCAACAGGAGGGCAGTTACCAAGTCTGGAAGTCCCTCCAACGTGGACGAAAGGCTAGTTTGTCTTGGCTGAAGCATGTAGTGCAAAAGGTTAACACGTTTGTGTGAACCCGCTCATCTGCACAGAGCTCAGCTTTTGACAGTGTGGATCGATCATGCTTTGGGCTTGTGGAGCAGCTAGTGGCACAGGGACACAAACCACACCTCCAAATTCACAAAGGACTGCTTAAAGAGGCACCAGCTTAAGACCTAAATATCTTTTGAAAAATATGTGGCTAGTCCTGGAATGAGCTGAGAATACAAGATAGCCTGAGAATCTCACAGAACTAGAAGGCAGTTGTGAGTAAGAATGGGCAGAAATCCTCCAAACAAGAACTGACCGTCTCTTGGCTGCTACAGAAAGCGCTTACAAGCTGTGATGCTTGTTGAAGAGGATGATGCTGTTCTGACCATGCAGCGTACCCAAACCTTTGCTTCAGGCCCTTAGAAATGTTGAAAGACCTGTGTCCTCTTTAATTTGATGCCTTTTCAGGTACAGGTACTTATTCGGACTGTTCTGTTTGCAAGCGAAACAACCCCTGCTGGAGGACGTAGCTCCTGTTGATTTGGACACACGTCCGGGTGAAAACTTGGCTGTGTGAGTCAGAGCTGTGTGTGGTAAACGTGGGCAGTCTGTCCTTTAGATGAGCACTGGCTACTTAAAACAGCCAGGGCCACAGGAAAAGCTTCCAATTATACTGTTCAAATATTGAAAAATCTCAAATAATTGCATTGAAATATGATTGGATCCTTTTTTCTTGTTTTGCAGCAATAAAAGGTGCCAATGGATTTTTAAGGTTTTAAAGATAATGACATTTATTCGAGTCGCTGTCAAATGCAGAAGTTAAGCACTCAATTCTTCATTGTGTGTCTGATGTGGGTTGTATGGGGCTTAGGAGCTTTTCCTCCTCTGCGTGTTTAGACGCTTGTCGTGAAAGGGATTTAGCCTCACCAGTGCAACTTTATCTCCTTATAACAGCAGCTGTCTAGAGTGCTTTGTGTGTATGTGTCGGACCACCAGCAAATAAAAGTGTGGGTGTTGAGGATGGAGACAGAGAGAGAGAGTTGAAGAGAGGGAGAGTGTGTGCATGGTGTGATGCACCCTGTCAAGAGAAATTACGGCTTGTCCAGCTAGCCGCTCGCACTTGGCTCTTTTTCTCGCACATCGGGTGCAAAGTGTTGCCAGACCTCTCACTCGCCAAATGGCTTAATTAAGTGTGATGACCTTCGCCACTCCAGATGCGCTAAGAGTTGGATGCTAGCTCTGAGCTCTCCTGGGGAGAAATCTCAGGGTGCTGTGGGTTTGTATGGGAGTGCTGGTAATTGTGGACTTGGGTGATAATGTTCGAGTAATTAAAGTAAATAAAATGTGATTTACACAGTAACTACATTTCCATGCACAAGTAGCCTGGTTAAGTTCTAGTCAGTGGACAGGTTCCTTTGTAGTCCTGTTTACATGCTCTCACTTAAAACACCTCACGCTCACTTAAAACTATGTGATGCGTTTTATACAATGTTAAAGCAGCGTTGTGAGAAGTTGTATTTTTGGCTACAGGGGTACCTCTCCAGTCTGAAGTATTAAATCATGTATGAACCACTGCTGTTAGTACAAATCATGCTATGAGATTTTCCGCATGGACAGCTTAGAGCATCATTAAGCATATGAGGATTGGCATTTCTTGCTCCTGGGTTTTGCAGCATTACACAGTTCTCGCGCGTGTTTTTTTTGCTTTCCGCTTCACCAAAGTTATATAGCGCAGTAGGAGACTTGCTAGGTACTGACTATATCATTGAGCATTTATCACAACATGGTGGAATACTGTCATCTTGTCCACCCCGATTTTGTTACAAACGTAACTCGGTCCTGCAGATTTCTCCTGTACAACATTCTGAGAATTCGACCCTTCCTCTCTAGAGAGGCCACCCAGGTGCTCGTTCAGTCTCTCTTCACTTCCTGACTTGACTACTGCAACTCTCTTCTGGCTGGTCTCCCTCTACGCACCATCAAGCCCCTGCAACTCATCCAGAATGCAGCGGCACGGGTCGTCTTCAATGTCCCTAAATTCAGCCATGTCACTCCACTGCTGCATTCTCTTCACTGGCTTCCTGTAGCTGCATCAGATTCTAAACCCTGACGCTGGCCTACAAAGCCAAGAACGGACCAGCCCCTCCATACTTGATAGCAATGGTCAAAAGCCGATCCGCACCAAGAGCCCTTCGAGCTTCAAGTACGGCTCAGCTCGACCCTCCATCCCTCAAAATCCACGGAAGACGAGCGTCCAGGCTTTTTTCTGTCCTGCACCACAGTGGTGGAACGAGCTTCCTCTGGGTGTCCGAACGGCAGAGTCGCTCGCTGTCTTCAAACATAGACTGAAGACCCACCTCTTCAGAGTACTTGGACGAATAGCGAATAGAGTACTATGGTCACCTTATTGTCTTGTGTTTAGAGGTATCTTTTGAATTATTAGTCTATTCTAACTAGTTAAGGTTTTTCTTGGGTAAATAGTGAAGCACTTTTGTAAGTCGCTCTGGATAAGAGCGTCTGCTAAATGCCTTAAATGTAAATGTAAATATTACGTTATGGTAAAAATGCTACATAATGCTGCTTTAAACATGTGTTTCTTGGCAAACAGAGAGATACAGAACTGCCATCTAAAGTGAAAGATGCATGTGGGCTGAGGTGGCAGTGTAGCAGCCTTCTGGCCCAGAGTGATCATGATGGAGATGCTATTCTCCTTATTACACAAAGTTGCTTTAAAGGATCTGTGTCTAATCTTCTGATGTTTTTGGTGATATTTATTTATGTTCATTTCTGGAAAAAGGGGTAACAGGAGGGGCGTCTCCTCCTTGGAAACCTAAAGCCACTCAGGCATGCAGTGTCAGAAATCACATAAGTAAGCTTCGAACCAGGGTTTATGTTATTGTTCCATTGCATATGTTTGCTCTGTTTGGTTTCGGATTAGCAAACTAAAGAACTTTGCTTGATGTACCTGTGTCCTGTCGTCATCATCCTACATGGGCTGCGTCTTCCTGTACTTGACATTGATGCTGGCGTGTTGTCAAATCAATCAGTAGCCTTTCCTAGAAAAACATGAATGAACAGATTTATTTGGTTACTAAATAGCTTATGTTACAGCACTACCACCAGCTGCACCAACTTTAAGCCCAGTACTCGAGACTGGTTTGAATTCGCCAAATGAACGAGCTCATCATGCCACAAATATACTTCTTCTTTTTTTTTTTTTACTTCAATAGTTCTGTGGTATTTAGCCTACCTCAAAGTCCTGTAACTGGTTTCTTCGTTCAATCTGTATGTATTCGATCAAACTGTGAAGTCCGGTACAACAGATACAGACCAAGCAAGGTAGGTGTATAAGTAGCCCGTAAGGGTTCTGTGCTTTTGAACCCGGGAAGTATCTCAATCTACTTTGACCAGTAGCTGTTTACGGCTTCCCAAGTCTGACCAGATGAGAAGATTTTACTTTCCTCTTAAAAAAAAAGAAAAGGGTAAAAAAAAGCACCTACATGTTAATACACTTGTATTAAATGTGGTTGAGCTCCGTCTCTGACCACCTCTGATTGTGGTTTGAGTAATCCAATCGTAATCCTACCACAAAGCGTCTTTTTTTTCACCAAAAAAATGTCATTGGCAGGTGTTAACAGACCCTAAGTGTGTTGTGGTTTAGGAATGCGGCTCACTTTGCTAAGTGGAGTGTACACTTAACGTTGCATTAGCTACATTAGCCTCGTAGCTCCAGGGCAAAGCCGAAGTTTTCAGACCGAGCTCTTGCTCTGTGGGTGTATAAGGGGCACAATATACAGTAGTAGTGGTAGCCCAAGCCCAGAGAAGGCTTGTATCAGCACATCAGGGGTATGTAGTTTACTTCCTAATGAGGTGAGTGCGAGTTGTGCCTCTGCTGTTGTGACAAATAGCTGATTTCTAGATTGTGATGTTGCAGCTGTTGGGGCCCCTCCAGGGTTCAAGCCTGCCACTAATATTTCATGAGCTTCACTTACCTGGCTTTGTCCCACTTTCTCTGTTGAAGATGAGCGCTTATTTCCTCGCTCTCGCTCTCACAGTTCTCCAGTTTATTTGTATCTTCAGCACATTATTGCCATCTGAGTGTGTCTAAGTGTGCATCTTGTGAGGAGGAGGTCAGCAATTAGACCGTCTGGACTTAAAATGAGCTGTCATTCAAAGTGCAGTTTTCCCCGCAGAGCAGCAGAACTTTTGCTTCTGAACGAGGCAATTTGCTTGAGCGCTCAGTCCCATGAGTCCTCGTCGTTCACTCCAGCGTCTTTATAGCTTTGCTCACCTTCATCTTTTTCTGCAAGTCGCTGCTGTCGTCTTGTGGAATCTCTAGCCTACCAAGTATGTTTATTTTTTGTTGATGCTTTACTCTTACACAAACTACATTTTTCCACTGAAGAAATGAATGCCTGAAGTGACCTGAAATTGACTTTTCCGGACCAGGCTTAGATAATGAAGTGTATGCATGGTGGGGAGCGGCAAAAAGGAGGGCATTATGGTTCTAACCAGACACTTAAAACGATAAATTACAACTAATTTCAAGGATCTTGTGGCTGTTGATTTGGATGTAAAATAGAAAAATATATATTTTTGTACACCATCACTGTGCTCTGCATTGTGCAGAAACAGTTGGGATTTTGAGAGCAGAATGAGTTTTTAGCTCCAAATATGAGCATTGTCCAGAGGAACTGACCGTAAATAAGGATGGTGGCACTGTGGGCTGATGTAGATATCCAGTTCATTATTTATTATTATGATTTTTCTAAATTGATATGTCATGCAAATCCATTCATATGTACCCACAGCTCTGGAAAAAAATTAAATTAACATTTCTCTGACAACTGCTAAAAACTGCTCAAATAATGCAAAATGATTATTATAATTGTAATGCAAATAAGATGTGAACAACACTGTATTTGAACTTTTAGAGCATTCAAAAATCACTAGTGAAATAACCTTGACTGCCAATCATAGCTTTCATGTCTTGGTAGGTTCTCCACTAGTCTTTCACATTGCTGTTGGGTGACTTTATGCCATTCATAGTTCAGGTAATAGTTCAAATTCAGGTAACTCAATTTTGGTGGATGAAATGTCTGGAATAAAATGGTTTTGCAACATTTATGCTCCTCCAGAATGCGAAATATATTACATCACCAGTCTGTCCGTCTCCAATTTGGAAAGAAAGCAAACAATTGGGGCGCAGGAAGCCCCCCCAAAAGACCCAAGATGTAGAAAGTATGAGAACCTAAAATTAGCACAAAACAAAAAAGGTGGTATACCTTTTTGTATACTGGGCAAAGGTTTCGTAGGCATACCACAGCAGCACTCTGATGCACAAGCACCTGAACAGAAAACACACCGACTCTATTCTAGGCGATGGACCACCACAAACTGCAAAACCACCGGAGGTGTCGTCTGTTCAGGTTCGTACTTAGTGCAGATGCGGCACAGCGCGTGCGCTGTAGCACCAGGCCATTCGCCTTGCTCGACGTGCATACCTCTTGTGCCAACGACACAGAAAAAAAGGCGTACCTTGATGCCGTTTCTTCCACAGTTATGTCACTTTGGCCTCGCCTCCACAGTAGGTATGAACCAGCCTTTATTAGGCATCGGTAGGGAAGCTTTGTAAACCTGTTGTTCTTGCACTACCACTAAACACACTCCTTATTAAATCTATGTATTCCCCTGCCTGCTGCTTTAGGATTTCCAGTAAATACGTGACTAAGACAAAAAGTAAGGCTAGAATCTGGGCTTTTATGTTGATTGACTGTGCCAGGGTGTGTGTTGTGCGCTTTGGGCTTGACTGGATATAAACTATAATCTAATTTCTGTATTCCATCATTATTTTAAGCACATTTCTTTGTGTAGGGAATGGCCTAAATACAGTAGATCACATAATTCCCCACTGCACTGCTGACTGTTCTGCTGAAGTACGATTCGCACAAGATAAGAGATTTTAGCATGAGATGGAAGTGACCACTCAATTTATGCTGCTTTAAAAAAAAGTGATAACCTAATCTATAATATGTGTGTAGTAATAATACATTTTTTGTTTGGAAAATTAGCAGCTACATGTTCATAAGCCATATATAGACTAAAGGCTACGCTATACAATGATCTTTGGCTCATCTTCTGGGTGAGACTGACCTGAGGTACCCAAGGTATCTGTGCCATGCTAGTGAAACTAAATGCTTTCTCAACTTGTCATTTAAAATATTTTTCTTTAGAGAGACTTCTAAAGATCATCTAATTATTCTATACATGCACTGAAAAAACCTCTCTTGCTCTGGTCAGAGTGGACATCAAACTCTAAAGAGGGCTGTGATGGTGTTGGCATTGTAACCTGATAGTGTGTGATGCTGCCACCTACGAAATTTAACTTCTTGATGATGAAATTGTCAATCTGTAAACACTCAGAATTCTGGTCTTAGTGGAGTGTATGTGCTGGCCGAGTTCTTTGTAATGAGCTCCTATGAGTTGATCAGTCACTACCTGTGTTAACAGGTTGGAATCGTTAGCTGCAGTTGACCAGCATTATATATATTTCCACTGGAGGAGGTGCACCCAAAGCTTTGCTTTACTCAGTTCCCTAAGTGATAAAGATTTACTTACTAAGATTTACTAAGAGCGTATATTAACATACCTGTACAGCGTTAACATGCATGTTCAGGAGGAATGTTGCATATTTGTGTCCAACTTCGTCATCCAAAACTCTTCCAGTGTTGAGCATTTGGCAGCGTTTATTTATTTATTTATTTATTCATTCATTATTATTTTTGTATTATTCTTTTTGACCCAAGGCTGAGAGGCTTCCTCCATATGACAGATCAGTGTTAATGCAGACAAGAAGCAAAAGTGCTGAGGCCAATGCTATAATTATTCTAATTATTTAATGTTTTATAACACTAGGAGGGTGGTGATACATCTTTTCCACCGCCTATTTTCAGATTGCCACTCATGCAGCATTGCTAGGCGGCCAGCGCGCTCTGAGGAAATGCCCGTAAACCAGCTCCGATGCAACAGCTGACCGACGCCTGTACTGACCAGCATCACACTAAGAGTGATGTGTGGAGGAAGTGCCAACAACCCACTTCTGAGAGAGCAAGGCCAGTTGTGCTTGCTCTGATTGCTGGTGGCATTGGACCACTATTTTCCAGTTTTGAGTTCAGAAGAAAAGGAAGAAAAAAATCATCTAATGGTCCTTTAATGATATAATATTTTTTTTCTCCAAGTACCTGAACAGTGATTTTCGTATTAGAACTTGGTCTTACACTTTGTTTAAATTGCCTTTTTAAAAAAGTATTAAATTAACTTGAGTTCGTACAGGCACCCAGAAATACAGGCCTGATATCATCACACATCCCTAGTCGCACTAAATGAAATGCATTAGTCGTCGCCTTTTCTCATAATGGGGCTTTTGGTTAAAATCGGATTTAGTGAGGAATTGAAAGAGGCTGTGTATCTCTGAGCAGGATCCTCATCAGATCCGAGCGCTTTCTCAGCACCGACGCTCCCTTTTCAGCTCCTTTAATGAGGCAGCTGATGTCTTCATTAGCTTGCGTTATGAATCACAGTGACTAATGTCTAGTAAGAGAACGTGCTAATTCAAGAGCACCCTTTTCCCTTGTGTTATTTCTGATATGCCCTCATGCTGCAACAGTGTTCACAGCTACTGTATGAACTGCACAGCGCCAGCCAGTATTATGAGTGCTGTGAGTACTGCAGTGCTTTTCAACACCTGTAGTGCATGGCAGATTGCCTCGTAAAAGCACATGCTGAACCACCTGCTTATTCTGTTCTGACTTCTGTTGGAAGTACATAGAAATTGTTACTGTCTGTGGAAATCGTTGTATGCTGTAGCTGATATATACAGTAGCTCGTGTTGAAAAGCATTGGCGTAGTAAGTACCCTCCCTGCTCCATTTCCACCCATCTCCATTTCTCCCCTTTTTTCCCTGAGACAGGAAGCAGCTACTGCATCTTTTCAGCTGTTATTTTATTTATTTATTTATTTCCCCCTCTCTTGCGCAAAATCGCAGAGCAGCTGAACACATTTGGAGAGGGCTGACTGTTACGTGAGCTGGCAGACGTCCACGATTGGCCAGCACCACTGTGGATCAACGAGAGGAAGTAAGCCATCCTTTCCACCCAGAGAGCAGCAGGACCAACTGTGCTTTCTTGGACTTCAGGCTGTGGGCGATTATGGCGTCGCCCGGGTTTAAACTCAAGCCGCAGCAATAGGAAGCAATTTTCAGAGATTCTGAGCCTTGGTGTTTCAAGGTGGGCAAGGACTGTATGTTATTGAGAGAAATCACATTACGACATGCTTCTCTGAACACATCATGGGTATTGTCTGTACGTCTACAGCGCCAAACAGCTGCATGTGTCAAACAGTTGGCTTAATTATCAAAAGGCTTTCAGCAACAGCCGGTGTATGGGAACTGATATGTACTACAGTCAGATTCCTAAGTATTTGGACAGTGATATATGTATTTTTTATTTTTTGGCAATTCCATGCCTCTACTCCATTCTAATGGGTTTAAAATTTATTGAATGTGACTGAATATTGCAACTCTAAGAATTACATAGTCCCTTTTTACATGCTGATACATCCTAATTCACCAACTTGCTACACATACTTTTTGTAGCTGACATGGTTATCATAGCAAATATGCTCATTTGCCTGATTTGCTGCTCACTTGGAGAAGAGCCAAACTGTAATTACTGTAATTCTAATATAAATACTCAGGACAAAGCTCTAATAGCGTAATTGTAAAATTCACAGCTTGTGTTCATAGCTTAGTTGCTAAGTTTCTTTAATCACAGACTCCATATGGGCGCATCTCCGTGTATATATACTTATGGATTTAGAATGGGATGTCCTTAAAGTAGGTGTAATGTCTAGGTGTCCCAATACTTTTGTCCATAAGGTGTATTTGTCAGTATGTTACTACTCTTCAACCTCAGTCAGGTTGTCTTTAATTTGCAAATCCGACCTTTTCAATTTTCTCCCGTTTAGTTTGAGGTTTCTTGGCATCTCAGATTATTTTAAAGCATTAATTACAAACATCAACATAAACAGTGCTGTAAACTGGAAGGATACGGGTGAATTCATGAGTGTTGATGTGTTTAATGTGTGGTCAGATTATCATTTCTGACTAATAGAAACTCTTTATCGGTGGTTAAATTGTAGTAACTGTCATAGACCACTATAGTCACCATTTTTGTTAGACACCCTGACCCATCTGTACAGCAAACACACGCATGCACACTAGTGAGCAAACATGCCCGGAGAGGTTAATCACTATCTGTTGATGTGTGGAACACATTAAGATTAGTGACCGGTAAGGTATGAGATTTAACTGGATACAGGAATGTGGGCTCAGTATTTGGAAAGCAGCGGGTCACTGTTTCCCATTTTCTTTGTTATAACTTCTTACTAATGCTTTTAAGGTGTATAACTGGGATATTTTCATTATTAAACATGTTTTAATTAACTATTCATAAGCCCTTTTATAATGGTGACTTTGTAAGGGTAAACTGACCCCTACTTATTTTTGCATATACAGCTGCACTGTAATGTAACAGTTGTTTTAGAAATCAAATCAAATATACAGAGGAAATATTTCTGGTCTCCTGGGAACAAAATGTCTGTGAGGAATATTGTAGAAAACTCCAGAGTCGAGTGTGAAAAATGCACTGAAGTGGCGGAAAGAGACAAGACGTGTTCAAAAGCTGCCACGCTCTGGACATCCAGAGGAGAGGGAGAGAAAATGAGCAAGCCTGACGGAGTATTACTTGGGCAAACTCAGGCTGAAGAGAAAATAAGGGATGTACCACAAAATCCTAACTAGGGATGCACCGATACCTCTTTTTTTTCTTACCGATACCAGATTTTCGAATATCTGCCGGTAGTGAGTACCGATATCAACTCTGACTTGAATACTAGATAGATGGCTATACATCCTGATATTTAATATTAATATATTATGTTCCTTAATAAGATAATATAGGATTGAAAGAACAGCATTTACTGGTTGAGTAACTGCACATTTGAAAAGTTTCAGAACTATGGAAAAAAATAAATTGCCACAGTGCAGAAACACGTGCAGGCAGGAAACTTTTTTTATTATTTTTATTTTTTAAACAATAGGTGTTCATGTAAAAGGTTCACTAATATTAAAATTAAGTTTCAATGATTATAACTATTTATTACCAGCTTTTACTGGTTGTTTAAACATTTGGTTTCATAAAGTATGAAAACAAAAATGTTTTTTTTTTTTTTTTTTATTTAAGAAGTGTAGGGCCTCAGTAAGCTTCATGGTATCTGTACTCTCTATTGCGATACTGTGTATAAGTGCCAGTATCTGCGAGCACTAACCTACATATAAGAAAGATACACTGTCATTTTTTTTGTACTTTTCTTAGTTTAGTTTGCAGATAATTACTGAGCTCTTCTAAGAAATTATTCATACAATTAGTCCTTATTGCTGGTTATTGTACAGCATTTTAAAGGAGCATTAGGTGAGAATTGGCAGTCCTTGCTCCTGGGCTCCCACTACAGTCTGGAAGTGTAATTGTCACGATGTCCAAGTGTCGACTTAAGCCGCCACTAAAGAACGCTTGTTTTTGGATGGGCTGAGAGACACAGAACCATCCCTGAGCGTGACGTAATAACCTGAGGTCATGGAACCATTGAAGAAAACTGTTGGGATGGCTGTATTGTGTGGTGTGTGAACGTCCACTGCCACAGAATCTTGTCATCTTAACTATACGCTTTTTTTTTTGTTGTTGTTTTGTTTTTTATCGTGAACTAGTGGCAGCCATCTCCTCATGCTCACCTCACCTCATGAGCCACACGAGTATAGATATGGCTGAGCTGTTGGAGAACGTAGCTCCACTTGCCACATCACTTCCTTCATTATTTCTTTTTTGTTTCTGTCTTTTACTAATTACTAATTATGTAAAGCTGCTTTGGGACTACAACAGTTGTAAAAAGCACTATAAAAATAAATTTGACTCGACTTCCGTTTGTTTTATTAATAAAAAATATTGGAAGTGAATTCCGTTATGGATCATTACACATGCTTTAGAAGTACCTTGTAAAGTGACAAGATTTTTAGTTGTTTTTTTTTTTTTTGTTTTTTTTGTATCCATCAACAAGCAGTTTTAACTTTCATTAAGGCAGAGATCTGGGTCCATTGCAGAGCATCTCTCTTGATCACGCCATGTCCTGTGTCCTGGGTTGTTGCTCTTCTCCCATACTGAGCATGTGCTTTGGACCCCTGGACAGCTCCGTCCGGTTGTTAATGTAACCTTTCCCCTGCTTCACTTCCTCTTCCTGTGCGAGGTCCTGTCTCAGGGGGACCCTACAGACCCTGCCCTGTGTGAGCGCTTCACTCGTTCACAGAGTCACTCTGGGTTGATGAATGCTTCATGCGGTCTGTGCTCAGAAAGCGGCTGAGCGCTGATGGATCATTCTGTGCTCGAGCGTGAAAGCTTGCCATCGGACGTCTTGTCAGGCTGGGAAGCACAATGACTCGGACGTGAAACAAGAAGTGATGGGCTGTGCAATGGCGTGTGTCATGGAGTTTGAGTTTTGAAGCTCTGTGTATTTATTGTTGGAGGGTGGGGCAGTGGTGGCTCAGTGGTTCGAGCACTGGGCTATTTATTACTGGGTTGTGTCGATACCTGGGCTCACCAAACTTGAGCAAGGCCCTTAACCCTCTCTGCTTCCCTGGAGGCACAGCGGAGGATGCCCACAGTCCACCGGTCAGTGCGGTCAGGCTCTAGTTTGTATGCGTGTGTTTACTACACACACAAGGCAGACACAAATGGTAATTGTGGTTGTCATTGCCTTTAGGCGTACATAGCATGCACGCGAGCTAATAAACGGGGTACATTCCTGTTAGCAGGCAACAAAGCAGCGGGCAGTGATTCGTTTTCTGTGGCGGAAGGTGAGTTGTAATTGCAGTTTGGCGTAAAGCGACAAACCGAAGCGATTTCTGACACAGTGACGTGATCAATGTCTGTAAAATGATTGAAGACTCTTGAATTTTCTTAGCATTTCATTGCCAACATTGGAAAAGATGCTCACAGCCTGTAGGACTATAATGAAATACCCCAATATCTATTTCTTAGATTATTTACCAAAGACAAATAGCAAGATGTTCACCAGAGCTAGCTTGCATCCATTCTTGCAGTTTGGGGTCTAACCTCGCTGCGGAGAGGGTCGAACTAGCCAGTATCGAGTCAGACATACTGATGAAACCGCTCGCTATCCATTCGCAATTCTTGCACTAGACAGTGAAATTCCCTGTTTTTGCCCTGGCAGAATTGGATGCACGCAAACTGAGTGGCGAGAACTATGGCATTTCCAATGAGGATATGAACCAACGATTGCCAAGAGTTGTACAAGCTCAGGTGACATGGTTGCTAAAAAAAAAAGTGGGAATACAGATGATTGGATAGGCAGTTATTAATAAACAAAATCCAACAATTTAGCTTGATATTTTACCAAAGGGTGCGTCTGCTTTTTTTTAATTATTTTTTTTAGAATATGTGTATATGATCTGAGGTTTTAGATTAAGTGTTTCATTAATATATAGGGCTGCCACTAAGGACTGTTTTCTGTTGATTCATCTGTAGAATCTGTCAATTAGTCGATCAATCTAAAATATACATTTTCTCAAAGAATTAGCATTCAGAATATGTTAATTGACAAAACTGTAAATAAAGGTTTACATACATCAAGTGCAAATCTGTAAGCTTAACCAATAACTTCAGCGTAGTAATCAGCAGTTCATTGGGATATTTATTTATTTATTTTATTTATCAACGTGTGTAATCTAGTGGAGCTTAAGAACAAAGAAATGTGCTTAAAATAATATGCGGGTGGTTTAAATCCAGTCAATCTCAAGATACACAAAACGCACAACCCTGGCACTGGCGTTGACGTAAAAGCCCATATTCAGAGTCATGTATTCACTGGAAATTGTAAGGTAGCTGAAAGATGTACATCGATTTAATAACGAGTGCATTTAGCAGCCACAAGAACAGGTTTACAAAGCTTCCCTACCAGTGCTTAATAAAGGCTGGTTGATGCGTTTGACATGATTGCAGGTGAAATTGCGCCAACAACGCATGGTTTTTGCCGTTTCTTTGGGTCCATTGTCTAGAATGGTGCCTGTGTGTTTTCTCCTCAGTTGCTTGTGCATCGCACAAGGGCTGCTGCGGTATGCCTTTCCAAAATTTGCCCAGTGTACAAACCACCTTTTTTGTTTAGTGCTAATTTCAGATTCTCATACTTTTGATGACCTAGGTCTTTGGAAACCTTTAAAAGCCTATTATGCCACCAAGTTGGGCTCCCTTCTATAAGCTTTGAATGGAGCAGACGGGACAGTTGAACCTCATGAATTTAGTGGTAATGAGAAAAAGCTAAAATCACAAAAAAATGTAAATGTTTTAAAAGCATAAACAACGCGACGGTTTAAAATATTGGTGCCGATGCATTTTCAGTGCTGACTTCATCGACTGCAGTGACTAATTGCGGCAGCCCTACTAATATGGATGAGCTTATGTAATGCATTGTTTTTGATTGGTTGTTACTGAGGTCACTTGAAGTACAGCAGTAGTAAAAAGAATGCACATCGCTGAGAATCACAGTCATAACTTAATGAAAAGGACCTAAATACAGTTAGCTCGTCTGTGTGTATCTCTGTAGTAATAAGCAGAGAATATGGTTACACTGGTGTGAAATGCAATGGCTGATGCTTGGTACCAGTGAAGCTATAAGACTTCCATTGTCCTACATTCACATATTGCTTGCCGTCTGTGTACATGGTTGCGGAACGACAAGTCATCCAGTGCACAAACGGAAAACATCCCTTGATGTTTTCGTCAGACTTTCCTTGGCATCGCTATTCACCAGGGATATCGGCCCACCCTGTGGCAACGCTGTGACAACAGTGATGCTTATGACTCATTCTCTTGTATGCAAGAACAGCCGCTCTTCTGCATATATTTATTTCTGCTATACTTTCCCTGTGCATACCACATTCACACACACACACACACACCCACGCACTCTCTAGATGCTTCTGGTCAGCAGATATTTCGGGATCTTGTGTGCTGTGAATGCTCTGACCCAGCCGGCAGTGTCTCTGACCCTCTAATGCAGATGTCCAAACCAGAGGCATCAAATTCTCCCCCGAGGCGGCGGCTCAGCCCACTTCTGCCAGCACTGCCCTCGCTTGGCCCATGCCCTCTGCCACCTGCCACAGTTAGCACAGAGAGAGTACTCTGTTGAGAAGAGCGAGCGCACACAAACGCTGCTGGGCCCCGTAGTCATTCTGAAATGTCAGCAGTCATATTCCATGCGGCGTGATCTGCTTATTGTCACAGAAGAGCCACCTAACTAATGTCTGGTGGATTATTTTACCCGCAGTTGAAAATCTGTCTTTTTCTGATGTGTACGATTTGTTTACTTACCCTGTTAAAGAGTGCTGTTTTGTGGGTTGCTTTGAAACGTTCATGATTACCTTGGTTTGTTTTAATGGAGAAATCCATTTCAGGGTGAATTGGGGTGTAAATTTGATGTGATGTGGTGGCTTCAGGCAATACACTTTCCAGTGCAACACAAATAAGTAGTATAATTACAGCTGGGAGGTTTGACCTTTATCATATCGTGATAAATTTTGTTATCATGGTACACAATATGCTATTATGAGTGTATCGTGGAAATCGTCAGTGCTTAAAGAGCACTGATTATCTTCACGTTTCATTCCAAAGAGTGAAATCCGTCTTATTTAATTCAATGGAGTGCACAAAATCACAGTACTCAGTATGGGAGGGTATTTGGATAGCAGTTGTAAAAATAATTACGCTGTTGCTGCATTTTGTCTACATGATGGAATATTGTGATTAATCGTATATTGTAAATATTGTGATTTTAATATTTCTCCTAGTATAGTATAATGTTGAAAATGACTTAAAATCAAATATGTCTTAAAGGGTTCTTTTGAGGGATGCCAATGCATAACCATTTTTGCTTCCATAAAGAATGATTTTTGGTAAGGTGTGTGTGTGTGTGTGTGTGTGTGTGTGTGTGAGAAGAAGTGGCTGTTAAAGTTCTTTACCAATATTTATTTATTTTATTATTTATTTTTATAAAAAGCAGTTCATTATGGAACCAAGATGGTTCTTCCACAGCATTACTTAAAGAACCCTTTAAAACATCAGCCTACATAGATTGGCTTGGCTCGGAAAACTTAAATTCTCCAGCAGAAAAGGTTCTTTGCCTCTTGTGCCGTCTGGACTGAGCAGTGGTTTGGGAACACGACTGGTCAACAGGGGGTCACAAATTGCAACATTGTTCACTAGGAGGAACTCACGAACTTTGCTTTGACACGAAAGCACCTGTGAGATTGCTTCGAGGTGAAAAAAACATTGTCTAAACACACTGCAGAACTTTTCTTGTAGACATGCTTATTTGTTGGACAACACCAGAGAGAGTACGGGGCAGTGGTGGCTCAGCGGTTAGAGCACCGGGTTATCAATAACAGGGTTGTGGGTTCGATTCCCGGGCTTGGCAAGCTGTCACTGTTGGGCCTTTGAGCAAGGCCCTTTACCCTCTCTGCTTCCTGGGAGTTGGCTGCCACCGCTCTGGGTGTGTATGTACTCACTGCCCCTAGTTCCCGTTTGTGTGTGTGTGTGTGTGTGTGTGTGTGTGTGTGTGTGTGTGTGTGTGTGTTCACTACCACAGATGGGTTAAATGCAGAGGTACAGTGTACACTGCACAGTGACAAATACCTTTACCCTTTACCACCTCCCTGGGTTTCCCCTGGTCCTTGTCTTGTGCTCTATGTACGTATTTATTCATTTATTAAAATTAAAATAACTTAAACACTATTAGATTTGGAGTCAAAAGAGGTCCAAGTATTAAGCCTGCTAGATATTGTTTGGGCTTTAGTAAGGCATTTGCTAGTTTTTGGTCTTTAAACAGGTCACAAATCGGGACTGAACCAATGCTGTTTTCCCTCTCGTCTGGCGTTGGGGATCAGCCAAGTTTAACGTATGTACTGAAAATCAGATTTCCACCCATAGCTAATCAATCTACACCTCTCTAATCACCACTCCTAGAATTTAATTTATTTAAAAATTGCCGAAGAACTTGATCATGGTCGTGTCAATGACCTAATCCCCTCCTTCTCACCCACATTACTCTTATAGGCTGCACACAAAGAAACCTTGTTTTGGTAGTTACCAGTGGTTTCCACAAAATCAAGGGTGAGCCAGGCAAATGCAGGTAATGCAGCATCATGCAGGGGTTTTGTAATGTTCAGTGCAGAATGTCTCAAGATGAAAGGTTTCTTGCTTTACTTTTTGGAATTAACCCTGATTTAAAATGCTGTTGAACTCCGGGCACCAGCTGCGAGAGTCTGTGAATTTCCATGCAGAACTGCACTGTGGAGCTCAAAGTGGAAACGCAACTGAAGAAGGCTGCTTATCTAGTATCAAAAACCCAACCAATCCGCTTTCCGGTGGTTGGTGGTGGTTATTTGTGGTCTGCACGGTTTGCTGGTTTGTGTGCAAGACAGAGCTGCTGTACATCCAGGGAACTGCTGAACTTCACACTGATCTTACCATCTCCTTTAAGAACTCACTGGTCACTCCATATAAGGAAGCACAAAGCCAGTTATTGTTCTCAACTCTGTTGCAAATGTGACTCGGTCATACAGATTTTTCCTTTTCAACATCCGGAGAATTCCATCTTCCCGAAGTGGTGGGATCCACCCTGGGTGTGGGAGTCACTCGCTGTCTTCAAGACCCACTGAAGACCCATCTCTTCCAATAGTGTTTGGGCGAAGTGTAGTGCCAAATATTGCAGTCTCCATACTTACTTTTGTATTTAGTAGTGTCTAAGCTTAAGGGTATTTTTTTGGATGCTAGTCTATAGTCTACAAACTATCTAAAGACATTTTTTGAGGAGAGCACTCCCATTCGTCTTTCAACCAGTGACCGGTCTTCTCATTTATAACGTCTTGGGCACAACACTGGCTTTAATGGGGTCCTGCAGCCATGCCGAAGCGCCGTGATAGTTCCATATAGCGTTTGAACAAGGAACCTTCAGTATCCTGAGACTGAGGAGCCTCACGCAAAGCTGCTGTAATCTTTAACTCCCGTATATGATATGATAACCTCTCTAATATAATATCTCTAATTAAAACTGTTGCACAATTCATTGGAAGTTATTTCTGCTGTGACTTTGTGTGCATTTAGGCCCAGAATAAATAAATAAATAAAGAAATGCTTACTGCCCAGATTCTGAAATGCAGGACTTTTCCACAGCACTGTATTTTCCTTTCATCTTCAAAAATAATGTGTTTTTAGATTTCAATATATCCAAATACATGGAAAAACAATATTATTTTCTGGTCCTGGTGTGCAGAAGCCATTCTCCGTTGGACCTCCTTGAGTTTGTTTGCTTATGTCAACAACGTTTAAAGCCTGAGATACTGAAGAGTATTTCATCTAATAAAAAATGAATATTTACCCACAAGTGTAGAAACCGTGTCTGCGGCGTTGTGTGGGATGTTCCTCAGTTGAAAGGCTGCAATTTATCCGTGGTAAAAGCTTCCCTTCATCAGTTCAGAGGCTAAGCAAATTTGTGCCACTTCTTGTGATTTTCAAATGAAAAATGCATTGTGGGAGCAAGCCTTTTCTTATGAAAAATGCCATTCCAGAGTCTGTTTTCCCAGAACGGTGTACAGTTGTTCAAGTATGGTGTATAATTTCATGCTAACAAGATGAACTTTTGAACTAAAGTTGCCTATTTTCATGACTGCTTGTTCTTTACACAGCATGACAGCATGGGACTCGCTGTGCAGAATATGCTAACAATGGCAGTTTTATTTTTTGTCTGTTTAACAAGACCAGTGATGGGATCCTTGTTTCCTTGCATAACGAGCGTCTTTTTATGCAAAGCACTGCTGCTGGGTTTATAATGCTGGGACACCAACCGTCCTGTTGCTGTGCCAACTCTCTTAACAGACATCAAACCTTGTCTGTGCTGCTTTCATTCTGGAGCTCAATTAGTAAATTAATTGTAAGTGAGAGTTTTGCCATTTTGCTCACATTATGTCTGCTATATCAAAGGAAATGAGCGGTTCTCTGTGATGCCAAAATAGTTTGGGGGTGTTCGTGCCTGCAGTTTCATTTTTGGACGCGTTCCTCATCGCTAGACTAAGTGTACTTGAGCCTCGAGGCCCACCAGTAGTTTCTTTTGATGTCTTTTAACAGCAAAATTAGCATCCCTGTAAGCAGCACTTGGACCATAAATTTGTGCCAGCGGATGGTTGGTCCATATGAAATTTGCTGAAGAGGCCCTTGGCTCTGTCTTTATTTAATGGGACTTTTTGCTTCTAATACAGTACGGGTGACTGAAAGGTCAGCTGTTTTTAGTTTTGAAGGTTGTGACCATCTTGATGAGTGAAAGCCTGACACTTCTGAGGAGCTTCAGATCAAAGGAATGGAAATGAACAGATCGGGCGTGCAAGGGACAGTGGCTTACCGGTTAATGACTTTGCATCGGTGACCAGAGGGGAGAATGATTTGGATAAAATGTTGAAGCGCTCTAGGGCTTCAATTTGTTGATTTAAAATGGGCATGTTTCAGTAAGAAGGAGAACCTAAACACTTCTGTGCACCCCCATAGTGAATGTCTTGCAATCAAGATGTGATCGAGGTGTAGACTTTCAGCTTTAATTCCAGCCATTTAACGGTCCAAAAAAAAAACAAAAACCAATGAACTATTTAGAAACTGTTTAGGCTGTGAACTTACTGGGTTTTGTCTGTGAATTTTTCTATTGTGAAAAAACCCCATGCATTTCAATGCGATTCGCCATGCCAGGCGAATTTCACATTCACTACTTGCAGATGTTTGTCACCGAGTTATGTTTTTAGTCATTATAAATCTGAACAATGAAGCACCATCCTATCATTTCTGTAGCATTTGAAAGAAGCTGCAGGATGAATTCTTAAGGATATTAAGCTAAACCTTCTGCTCGGATTCAATCAATAGTCATATCCTCATTCAATACTACTGGCACCAAATGTGCCTCCATCATGTTTGACAGCTGATGATTCCCTTTTCTTTCTCCATACTTTTGTTAATACTGGTTTTATCTGTCCAGAAAATACCTCTTTCTGAACTGAACAGGCTATTTAGTGCTGTTTTCTGTCAGTCCAGTCTAGCCTTTCTGTTCTTAAGTATTACTAGTGGTTTGCATCTTGATGTAAACCATCTGTGTTTATATGCATGATTTCAGCTCTTGATCATAGACTTTGACGTTGATGCACCAGCCTCCTACCAGAGTGCTCTCGACTTGACTAGATGTTCTGAAGGGGTTGTTCCTGAACACACTAGCCCCGAGCTAAACATGAGCTGCTAAATTGGCTTCAGTATGCTGTATGTATTCCCTTGTGTATGTAACCTTCTCAAATGACGCAATCTGCATTGTTCTTTCATCCCTGTAAAGATATTTATTGTGTGCCTTGTATAAAAAAAAAAACACACTTGTCCTGTCTGTGGGCTTGAGTATAACACGTTGCCTAACCGTTGGCTACAGTTGGACTGTAAGCAGTGGAACAAGCATTAGCTTTTTTTAGGAACATGAAAGTGAACCTGATTGACGAAACCTACAGGTGACACACAAGACAGTAACTGCTCATACCATACAGTCATCTCCAGCTCTGATAGTTTTAGCCACTTTTGTTTTAACAGTGTTATCGTCTGGATTTTTATCTGAGGCTCAAGCCAGTGAAACGGACAAATGTGAAGGTTCTGATTTATCAAGAACCTTCTCAGCACATGCTTTTGCACTAAGCTGTTTTTTGGCTCTGAAACGTTGGTGAAGCCCAAGCCACTTGCTCTTGTCCGTCTCTATACTGAGTGTCCTTGCATGACTTTCCGAAGCAATCACATGGCCAGCGTGAGAGGCTTTGTTCTGTTCTTCTCAATATTTGTTTTGATCGCTGAGAACATTGATGGGAACTTTGGGGTTCAGTTGTAGTAGAGAACTAGGTACTAGACTGAGTTGATGGCTGATGCTATGTTCGGGAAGAATCAGGTCACTACAGTTGTGACGTCTGGATGTTGAGGTTTGGTTCATCATGTTTGAAGAAGCCATTTGTAAATGGGGGATCTAACGGCAATGAGGGGGCGCACATGGTCAGCAGCAGTACTCAGATAGGCTGTGGTGATGGTTGAGTAGTGTTAACAGGCTGAAATCAGGCCAAGAAAACATTACCCATGCTGTTTACTATGACTGTAGTAAGGTGTGGGCACAACTTTTATTTATTTATTATTTATTTAATTTAATTAATTTTTTTATGTGGAATGACCCCAGCGGGCCTCTAAAATTTAACATACAGAAATCAAGATTCACAGACCAGGCCATTTGTGCCCACTGCAGCCTCAGCTTTCTGGTCTTAGCTGACAGGAGTGAAACCTAACACCTACTGATGTCGAACCTTGAGGACGATGGGTGAGCTGTATTTCTGCTTACTACAGTTGGACAGAGCAAATAGCAAGGCGTTTCGGTCCACAGAACTGTCCCTGAGTGGATGTTTTTTTGTTTTTTTGGTCTCTAGAAACTGCTATGCTGAAAATCCCAGGAGATCAGTAGATCTAGAAATACTCAAACCAGCCCATCTGGCATCAACGGTCATGCCACACCAGTTTGCCCGAGTTTGATAGCTGATGTGAACATTACCTGAAGCTGTTGGCCCGTATCTGCATGACGATATTATGCACTGTACTGCTGCAACACTGTTGGCTTCTTTTAGATAAGTGAATGAAAGAGCAGGTGCACAAGTGTTCCTAATAAATTGCTTGACGAGTGTGTTAACAGAGTAGTGAACCGTTGACCTGAGTAACAGCAGAATAATTCAGATTATTATTAAAACGCCCACATTAGTCTCTTGATCAACACTCAAAAAGCAGCACATCTAGAACATCTGAGGCTGGTGCAAATCCTCCAAGCTCCCAATTAAATCAGATGAATTTGTCAGCGGCTCATTTGCATTTTTTGCAGTTGGAGTCGTCGTGTTTTTCTTGATGCTGTTCTTTTCTTGTTCAAACTGTAAAGCACAGTTGCTGGA
Organism: Salminus brasiliensis; assembly: GCF_030463535.1. NCBI lineage: Eukaryota > Metazoa > Chordata > Actinopteri > Characiformes > Bryconidae > Salminus > Salminus brasiliensis. The sequence continues at coordinate 9,525,359 of NC_132884.1, forward strand.
GTTTGGCCTCAATCGCACCCTTTTTAGTGTCCGCTTGGAGAGCAGCGTGGGCTGCAGTTTGTAAACGGCTCTGTTCGACATTGCAGCGCAACCAAGTGTGCCTCGTCTGTCTGTCTGTCTGGGTGGGTGGTTGGGTAGAGTAGTAGTTGTAGTTTACTTTGGATGCAGCGTGCGCTCCATGAATGCTCTCAGTGTGTGCAGTAAAACTGTGTCCAGCTTGTCTAAACCCTAAATTATGTTTAAGACCAGTCCTTCCTCTAGCAGTAGACTGGATTTACTATATAAAGACCTGGGTTATTAAGAGGGCCGCTGGTGGTTTTAAGGTTATAATGACGCCTCAATGTAAATAGAGCCACAGAGGCTCTGTTGACCTGTGTTTGTCAGCACTGAGTGGTAGCTGCTAAAGAGGTGTGTGTCGATGTGGATGCACAAAATGACTGCCTGACTTATTCATGTCTGCAATGAACAAAAGGAAAGGAAGTTTGCTGCTAAAGGCAAATAGAAATGGATTCTCCTGACAGCTGCATGTGACTAGAATACCAAGCACTAGAGCATCATCTTTGAGCATCTTTTTTTCTCGGTGTGTTGTAGGTTTGGTGGGAAGTACAGGCTAGTGCTGGGTGATATGGGTGACTTCATATCAGCATTGCGCTTAATTAAATCTGATTAATTAATGATTATATAAGGAGGCTTGAGTTGTTTAGTTGGATTGGATAGGGTGGAGTCACATGACTAAACATTTGGCCCTAAAGTGCAAGCCATCATGAAAAAGCTGTGATTTCTGGGCCGGTGTTCTTTGTGTATAAGACGAGACTGATGCATAAAACATAAAGGAAATGTAGAGATTGGGACCACATGTCTGGATTAGCATTATTTCTGACTTAATAAATATGAAAAACTCAACAGAGGAAGCAAATGCATACAGGAAGTGTAGTAAAATAAAGGACTTCATCTGAAACACAATAATCCAGTGAAGTAAAGCCCCTGACTATTTGCTTTAAATATGTAAAAATGTATTTTAATATTAAATATCTGTAACAAAATAAGCATTTTTCCATATTAAATTCAATATGTTTAATTAATGCAGTTTAATCATTGTTAAATGCTCAAAAATCGAGACCCTGCAGCCCGTTCAGAACTGCGAAGGGGTGTCAGACAGCAGAATGATTGACAGTAGCCCCTACCCTCCGTAGCCGTGTTGTAAAATACAAAATAAAATAGTAAATGCTAGCTAAGATTAGATCATGAAGCCGGTGGTATTTTTTATTATAGCCATGTTATTTGCATGTTTTAATAAAGTGGTGACACTTCATGACTACCCTGGTAACGTTGCAGCCCCCGCTAAGCCTTAACAGCAGTCCTACGGAATCGGTAAGAAATGGAGACTACAATTTGTTACAACTTATTAAAATGAAATCACATGCTAGTTTTGAGCAGCTTCATAAAAAGAACGTTGAGTGAACACATTTTGGAGGTCTTTTAGGTTTGGACTGGATCTGTATTTAGTTAAAGTTGTTTTAATGTACGCTTTAATTCTTAACTATTGTTACTAGTTGCACTTTTATAGAACCCTAAGTGTGTGTTTTTTTTTGTTTGTTTGTTTGTTTGTTTGTTTTTAAATAAAGTACTGGAACGCTCAGCATCTGGACGCATGCAAAAGCATGACTTTTACAGCTGGGGCTTCTGGGATTTGTGGTCCAAACCATCAATGAGGGAGAGCTTGGGACAGCCAGACAAGTTGAGCGTGGAAGAGAATGTTTGCTCTCTGGTGTATCAGAAGTATAGAGGGGAGGGGGAGAGAGCGCGAGTCCAGCTTTGTTAAAGCGATGTGAAATCTCTCAAGGTCACTGGGCCCAGTCCCATAAGCTTTGCTGAGCAGTTTAGAATTTTACTGTTTCCTACCATACAGACGTTCCTTTCCAGGGATATGCCAAAGCATGCCAAGCTGTGACCATGTCATTTAATTGGTGTTACTTTCTACAGAACGTTAACTCGTTTTTGTTGAATGTCTGGCCGGCTTTATTGCTGTGATGGTGACTGGCCTGGTTCTGTGGTTTCTGTAGTCATTGGTGGTGAAAGTCCTGCATATCTAGAGGGGTGTGGATGAATCTTTGTGAGGATCCAGAGCAAGATAGAATCGCAGCGGGTAGCAGGGTAGTAAAGACCTGCGTCGAGCAGCACCGGGACAGAGCTTGTAGGAACAGGGCATCTTAATAAAGGGGGGGGGGGGGGTTGAAAGGAAGAAGAGAAAAAGAAAGGGTTAGGAGGACTAAAAGGTTTTTGTGTGGAGCATCACCATGTAATGCCATGCATGGCTGGCTTGGGCTCACGGTTTAATGACTTTGACTTTTAGCGGAACCAAGCTTAAAAGCTGAAAATGTCTGCTGGCAGCCATTGTTGACTTTCTCTCTCTGTCCTACAAAGCCACACCCCTCACCTGCTGCCCCTTTTGAGACCGGCAATAAAAGCTGGGCATTGATCTGGAAAATGGTCACCCCTAAAATGAGACGAGTCTTTCACAGAAATGTAAATTACATAAATCCTGAATTACTGAAGTGCTCTTGGTATAGTTCAGATATTCAGACAGTCCTACTGCTTTCTGGGGGTGCTTTCACTCCTCCCTTGTTTGGACTGGGCTGTCCGACTTTTCAGTTTGGTCCGAATCAAACTTGAAGACCAGAAACCACGCTCCGATCATAGAGGTCGTGAGGTGGTCAATTGAATCAACTGAACCATGGTCTTTTTTTTTTTTTTTTTTTTTTTTTTTTGGTTCAGACTTTCGGACCAAGATAGACAGGCTATCGCCACCCGTCAGACAAACGGACGAGGGAAAAAAAAACCTGGAAAAGCAGCAAAAAAGAAGCGCAAGATTGCTTGTTTCCGAGTACTGTGTCTGAAGTCGTGCTGCTGGAATAAATACCATGATATTAGCAAGAAATCTGTTAAATCTGTGTATTTTTTCAGAATTGACAACACGCCGACGGAAGACGCACATCCTTCTACGAGTGTAGGAAGATTCAGCCCGTGTAGGTGATGACCTCAGAACGTAGGCGTATCATATCAAACCTCTTTAGTGCGCTCGCTAAAAAACGAGTGTGAAACCAAAAGGCAAACTGTGGTTCAGCCCTTGGTTTAACTTGGATTAACTTTCAGGTGTGAAAACTCCCTGGCATATCTGTGTATGTTTGTTGTGGCTGTACAGAAACCAATACACACACACACACACACACACACACGCATCGAGCAGACACCAGCGAAGGTGTTGGGCCATTGTTTCTGGGCTACAGATGGCACTTGAGGATTTGAAGCCGAATGAAATGTAGTGTGAAATTCAGTGAGCTGGCAAACTCTGGTCTCAGCAGGGAGAAAAACATTTCCTGCCTCGCTGCCTTGCTATTACTGCACCACCTGGCAGGGAGACCGCTAACATTTTGACTAGCGTCTCATTACTGGTGCAATCAAGACGGATTTTCACATTTCTCATGGCAGATTAGCTAAATGGCTAGCAGAGGTGACGGCAGCTCTCGTTTGATTTGCACCGTGCTGATTTTTATGGGGTCGTTACTTGTCTGGTTGATGTTAAGTGTCTTTTTATTTTTGTCGTTTTATTATCCGTTTCGTTTTCAGCTAAGGTGTCTCACCGGTTTAACCTTTTGGTCTGTGGAAGTAGTGGGTGGAGTGGTTTGGATGGTTTGTGGTGGGGAAGGGGCTCATAACCCACAGTTGTTGGTTTGCAGAAGTAACACACAATGAAGTTGAATGTACGGACAAGTGACGACCTGCCTTACATTCCACTTCAGAGGTTTCAGCTGCAGCAAGTGGGAATACGTTCTTTTCCTTTTCCTCACCACCTTTCTGCCTAGGGGTGGGCAATATGACGTTTAGTGGTGCATGTAATAATAAATGATGTGACTGTGTAATATATGTGTATATGGGATTTGTATTTTTAGAACACTGAAGAGCCTTGAAAAGACTGTATGGTGATGCATGAACTGCACCTTAACAGAAACTAAGGCTGTGTCCACACAGCATGTAAAAGTGACCCAAATCCGACATTTTCAATTCAGATCTGGGCTGCTTTCATATGTAATGGTGATATCAGTCAGATAAGTGGCAATTGGCCTGTCTACACCAGCCTTTACATGCGTTTTGTATCCAGATAGTATCAGGACCTGTTTTGACCGGATTCTGTTTACACTGGTCATTCTAATACGTCCCCAGTGTGACCAGATGCAGTCAGATTTTGCTTTCCCGCGTATAAATCACCCCAGTTTGTGTATTATTTCTCTTTAACTTCCTGTTTCTCATCAGAATAGTCCTGCCCTGGCAGACAGTGAGCTGTTTAGAGGAGCGGTGGTGGTTTTATGTTGCGGTGGAATAATAGAAATCCCAGGAAAGTGTGAGTATTGGTAAATAAATGCGAGCGTGCACGCGCA